>NW_027505314.1:0-203871 GCF_021521415.1 Bidens hawaiensis | reverse complement strand
AACAAATCAACCAAAAAGTTGATAAGTATTTAATCGTTTTTATTATTTTTAACGAAGAGGGTTCAAACTAGAACTACATAGATGGGGGCTTCCAAATAAGTCCTGTCAGGTCTCGAATGAAAGGCCTGTAAGTCCAGTTGGCATGTAAGTCCAACGTTCAACCTCATTAGTTTGAAAAGAAAAATCCAAAAATATTTAACAAGTTCTGTCATAAAAAAATTATTGACCAAATATCAGGGGATTGAAGTCAAACTGGGGTGATCTGGAGAAAGCCAAATAAGTTTTGAGAAGAGATATGGAGCATCATATCACCAATATAATGAGATTCATGCTAAGTCTAGACCTCCTATTAACATGTCTGATCAGTCATAATAATGCTGATAATGAAGTATTGAGAGGTAACTTAATCAATATAATCCCATGTTGAGGTCTTTTCACAAAAGAAAGAAAATGGTTTGAAAGGAAATAACACTTAAATTTGATCTCATTATGCACCATTTTCTCTTAAACAATGATCTTTAAATGATCAAATTGTTTAAAATATGGTTTAAGACATTGAATGTGTTTGAATATGTACTTTCGAGTAAGGTTTGACGATTTACAACCTTTTCGGGTAAACTTAGATGTTTTTGTCTGAAGTTTATCCATTTCGAGTATTCTTTGATGATTTTCAAACTTTCGAGTGCACATAGGTGTTTTATATGAAGTTGAACTCATGCGAGAAAGCTTAACAATTGAATATGTGTTGGTACATGATGTCAGTAGTTCAGTATCTAGTGTTATGTTTGTGTCTGTAATCGTGTTAGTTTGTTTTAGTTTAGATAGGTTGTCTCACAAGTTCACCTGATATAAGCGAACTTGTGGACAAGCGAAGTTATTGACAACTTCGCCTAGTCTGTTAGGTGAAGTTGTCGTAACATATATATACATATGTTACGGGTTGTATGATAGTTAATGAGTAGAACGTGTAATTGTGATTGAACATCACGTGTTGAAGGGTTGCAATACAACGTGTCTTTTGAGTATTGTAACGTGTATTTGTGCTTGGTTTTAACGTATATCACATCTAACGCTCGTATCGTCTTACGTAGGGATTCCGCACCTACGTAGTACGAGATACTTCCGTGTAGATCCGGCTGGGAACCTACAATTGGTATCAGAGCATTTTGCTCGTGATTGTGTGGTTCGGGATTATCACAGGAGTGTAGAAATCGTTCCGTTCGACTATTCGCGGGACAAGTTTACGTTGAAATACCGAGTTTTTGTGTCCTACCCATCTCCCACTATCAAATATTACCCATTACACCTTCGCATACCTCGCAATACGTCAAATTAAAACCTGCAAAAACCTTATGTTCATCAGGCGAAGTTGCCGTCACTGTTCGTAGGGTTTGGGCGAAGTTATAAGTTTAAGCGAATTTATCAACCAAGCGAAGTTGATCTCAGGCGAAGTTGTCATCAAGCGAAGTTAAGTAGCAAGCGAAGATAAGAGTTTCAACGAAGTTAAGAAATCAAGCGAAGTTAAGCATAACTTCGCCTACTGGTTACTGTTCAAATTAAAAAAAAAAATTGTGTGTGTTTTCAAGTCGTGTTTCTTTCAGCGATGACTTCGATAAACATTACGGAACTGGTGAAAATGGAAGTTGAGGCCGGTTCAGCAACTAAGGCTCCGAAAATGCTTAAGGGTACCGATTTCGTTGCTTGGAAGGATCGGTTTGAACAGTATGTTAAATATCAAGATGCTAAGATGTGGGTGTGCATACAAGACAGATATATTCCACCAACATCCTTGTTTGAAGGTCGTGATCAAATAAAGAAGTACAGTAAGATGGATGAGGAGGAGAGGAAAATGTATGAGGCAGAGAGTAAAGTTCATGTGGCGATCACCATGGCTCTTCCACAAGAGATTCTTCACACCTTCAGGAAATACAAAACCGCTAGAGAGCTATGGGAAGCACTAGAAAATCGATATAAAGGTAATGTGGGGATACGTGCATCCAAAATTAAGCTACTAAAAACCCAATTCTCGGTGTTCAAATATTTGAAAAATGAATCACTTGATGATATCATCACAAGATATTATCATCTGATGACCGAACTTAGAAATCACTCAATTGACTATAAAGAAGAAGAGATTGTAGAAAAACTTCTTGATGCTCTTCCACCGAAATGGGAAATGTACACGGTTTTGATGAGAGAAGATAAAGAGTTTGCTAATATTGATTTGGAAACAGCAGTCAATAAATTATGAACTTTTGAACTTAACATGGTTCGGGAAGAGACACCAACTGATCAGGTTCAGGATCCGGGAATGTATGGTGCGAAAGTTACTTCAAGTTCAAGTTCAAAGTCAGAATCCTCTGCTTATTACTCAAAGGGAGACTCAAACTCAAATTCAACTCATGATGGTCATGTGACTCCCAACATGGATGGTGATGTATGTTTCGTAGCCGCATGAAGTAATTCTTCAAAACCTCAAGCCACTACTGGTAACTTTTCATCAAATGTTCCAACCAACAACTACTCACAGATGCCCATGAGTGTTAAATCAGCTGAACAGCAATTTGCTCTCTATGCATCTTTCATTGCATCTTATGAGAATTACATCAAAGGTAAAATAGTCGATCCCGCAACTTTGGATGAAGACTATGATCAAATTGATGCTGATGATCTAGAAGAGATGGACCTGCAGTGGCAGATGGCTATGATAGTAAGACGGGTTAAAAGATTCATGAAGAAAACAGGTAGAAAGTTTGTTGGTGAAAGACCAGGTTTTGATAAGTCAAAGGTTCGATGTTATAATTGTCAATAGAATGGTCACTTTGCTAAGGAATGTACAAATGAAAGAGTCGAACGTAGTCAGAACAGGCCGGCACAACAGAATGGGGGAGGTAGTGAGAATAGGGCTATGGTATCTAGACACAATGGTGGGTACAACTTGAATCTACAAGTTGAGGAAGTCTTCGAACAGGCAAATTTGGTGAACATCGAAACTGCAGGAAGTGAGAAAGAGACCGAAGAAAATCAAGCTTATATGGCAGAAGTGAACGATCAGCTCTCTGAAGTAAGTTCTGAACCTCATTGTATGCAATGTGAAAATCTGTCTGAACAATTGAAAACAGTAACTGATCAGTTTGTTAGTTTGGACGCTCAATTTAAAACGTTAAAAGAAGATCATCATTACACTAAAACTAGAGAAAACAGTTACTCGGTAAAAATAAAAGCTAGTGAAAAAGATATCAGAAGTCTTAAAGCCAGTCTAGCTGATAAAATACAAGTAATTGATCTTAGTTATGAAGTGTTAGAAGAAAAAACCAAACTAATTGCTGAAAGGGATAAACAGATAGCTGATTACCAGGTAAAAGTGGTGGAATTAAACAGAAAAATTGAACAGTTTAGAAATTCCTCAGCAATGCTTGATCACATCGTAAGTGTTCAACGTTCCCCAGTTAACAAAGGGGGAATTGGATTTTCTGAAGTTCCACCACCATATAACCATAACTATACGTATGATCCTAGTAATCAGAATTCTGTTGATGTTGAGATTAGTCAGACAGTTCCTGTCAAAGTTTCGATTAAAGAACCTGAAGTTAGTAAAAGCGAAACATGTAAGCCTGTTTCGAATGTTAAGATTTCTGTTCCTAGTTCTGTCTCATCAAATTCGGACAAGACATCTGAATCTAGTGAGATAAAAGAAGGGGTATTGTTACTAAAACGTGGGGAGGGATATAAGCCAACTGAAAAAAACTCTCCCCTAAACCCGTTTGTCCCACCATATGTTAGACAAACGAATAGTAATGCAACCTCAACATCTGAAACAGCTGTTGAGACGAAAGTTGAACACATGAGTTGTTTCAGATGCAATCAAATAGGACACCTGATTGCAGATTGTCCTCTAAATCAGAGATTCAGAGGTATGAAGCCTCCGAAAACTGAGAATAAAACGAATAGTAATTACTATAATGGTAAGAATGCTAACTCACCAAAGTTAAGATATTGGACTAATCCAAGATTTCAAAGAAACCGATCTCAGTTTTTCCCAGTTAACAACCAAACCAACAATTATAACTCAGTTAATCCACTAAGGTTTGGATGGCCTCATAGTCAATTCTCAAGAAGGTATCCTTTCAGAACTTACGGAAACCACTCTCAAACTGCCTTTGGGCAATCAAAGTACGGGATGCCGTTTAACAGATTTAATCGACCCAAGACCAGTAGGTCTTGGGTCCCCAGATTTTAATCTTTTCTTTAACTGTGCAGGAACCGTTGAACAGGACTGTAAACAATCTGTGGGTTGTGGATAGTGGCTGTTCCCGGCACATGACTGGTAACAAGAATTTGTTACACGAATGGAAACCTGTTCAAGGAGGTAGGTAAGTTTTGCTGGAGAGAATGATGGTAGATTTACTGGTATTGGAACTGTGACAAATGGTAAAATGAAGTTAGAGAAGGTGAATTTTGTTGAGGATTTGAAGCATAATTTGTTGAGCGTGTCTCAGATTTGTGACAAAGAGTACACAGTGCACTTTACTAAAAATGAAGCAATTGTTCTGTATCCTGGTTTCAAGATACCAGAGGCATGGGTGGTGATGAAAGCTCCAAGACAAAAGAACACTTATGTAATGGAAATGAGGTCAACTGAGATGGCAACAGAAGAGTCATGTCTTCTGTCAAAGGCAACTGAATCTGAGTCAAAATTATGGCATCGAAGAATGGGGCATATACATCTTCGCAAAATGAATTACATTGTCAAGAATGGCCTGGTGCTGGGTGTTCCCTTGAAGAATTTTAACTTTGAAGATCAATGCTTGTCGTGCAAGAAGGGAAAGCAACACAAGAAACCTTATCACTCCAAGAAGGTTAACTCAATTGTCAGTACACTAGACCTGCTTCACATGGATCTCTTTGGTCCCGTGAATGTAAAGAGTCTAGGTGGAACTTCATACTGCTTGGTAGTAACCGATGATTACTCTCGATACTCTTGGGTATATTTTCTGAAGGCAAAAGATGAGACGGTTCAGTTGGTGATTAACTTGATTACCAAGGTTGAAAACATTGTTGGGAGAAAGGTTAAGTACATCAGGAGTGATAATGGGACAGAGTTCAAGAACTACGAGATGGAGATGTTCTGCTTACAAAAAGGGATAGACCATCAGCACAGCGCCCCGTACACTCCGCAACAAAATGGGGTGGCTGAGAGGAAGAATAGAACGCTAATTGAAGGAGCCAGAACCATGTTGGCTGATCCTAAACTTCCCGTGGTGTTCTGGGCTGAAGCTGTTGCCACAGCCTGTTATATCCTTAATCGTGTTTTAACTGTTAAAAGATTGAATAAAACTTGTTATGAACTTATGCATGGTCGAAAGCCAAACTTGAATGGTCTCGAACCATTCGGGTCCCCATGTACGATATTAAAGACAAACTCTAAATTTGGTGAGAAAGCCGACGAAGGTATTTTAGTCGGATATGTTGCTGGGACACCCAACAGAAGAGTCTTTAATTTATCGAACAGCAAGGTTGAAGTGGTATGTAACACCGACATCACGAGTTACAAACCACCAATGCCCAGCACGGGACCCGCTGAAGCTTTTGACTATGATAAACTGTTCAAATCCTTTAATATGCCTTACTTGGATTTTGCAGAAGTTGATGAGAAAATTGCTTCACAGATTCTGTATGATGTGGAAGAAAATATTGTGCAACGTCCGCGATACGATGAGTGTCATCCTTCCTTGTCAAGAATCGCTAATATTCCTGCTGCCTCTACTGAGGAAGAATTCAATAATCCTTTTCACTCTCAACACCAATCACCCATTGATGAACTCTCTTCGAACTTGGAAAACAATCTGGAAGTCAGTACGGTTCCGACTACTGGAGTTCACAAAAATCATCATTTGGAGAACGTGATAGGTGATCTGTCTGATGGTGTACAAACAAGACGAAGCTTGAATGAGCACACCTGTGTTTACGCAAACATTAAGGAAACGGGTATCATTAATGAGTGCTTGTACACCTGCATCATCAGCCAGATTGAACCAAAGAACTATCAAATGGCTCTCAAGGATAGCTCGTGGGTCGAAGCCATGCTAGAAGAGTTAGCTCAGTCCGAGAAGATGGAAGTATGGAAATTAGTTGCAAAACCGAAGAATGTACATGCTATTGGCACAAAGTGGGTCTTTAAGTGTAAGAGAGATGAGAAAGGGATAATCATAAGGAACAAGGCGAGGCTGGTAGTAAAAGGGTTTAATCAGCAAGAAGGAATCGACTACAATGAAGTGTTTGCTCCTGTGGCAAGATTGGAGGCAATCCGACTATTTTTGGCATTTGCTGCACACAATCAGATGAAGGTGTTCCAGTTAGATGTAAAAAGTGCATTTCTGAATGGTAAAGTCGATGAGGTAGTGTACGTTGAACAACCTCCGGGTTTCCCTGACCCTGATTTTCCTGATCATGTGTACAAGCTGAGTAAAGCGCTATATGGTCTACATCTGGCCCCTCGTGCCTGGTACTCAACCTTGTATGATTATCTGCTTGAAAATGGGTTCGAAAGATGAAAGATTGACAGCACGCTGTTTGTCAAGAGAAAAGGGCGAGATTTTCTACTAGTTCAAGTCTACGTGGACGACATCATATTTGCTGCATCAAAAGTCGTCTTGTGTCAGGAGTTTGAAGAAGTCATGAAAAAAAGAGGTTTGAAATGAGTGCAATGGGTGAATTAACTTTCTTTTTAGGATTGCAGGTTGATCAGAAGAAAGATGGGATGTTCATCCATCAAACTAAATATGTCCAAGACGTTCTCAAACGCTTCAAGATGGAGGACAGCACTCCATTTGATACTCTGGTTTGCGTCAACCACAAACTGGGTGCTGAATAGGACAGTGATGAAGACGTGGACCCCACCCAATATCGAGCAATCATAGGTTCCTTAATGTATTTAACTGCATCTAGACCTGATATTATGTTTGCAGTTTGTCTTTGTGCTCGATTTCAGGCAAGCCCGAAGGAATCTCACTTAAAGGGAGTGAAGAGAATATTGCGGAATCTCAAAGGCAAGCCTAAGCTGGGTTTGTGGTACACGAAAGGGGGAGACCTGGACTTGGTTGCTTACACAGACTCTGACTATGGAGGGTGCAATCAGAACAGGAAGTCAACAACCGGTGGATGCCAGTTTCTGGGAGGAAGATTGGTGTCATGGCAGTGCAAGAAGCAGACCTCAGTAGCCATTTCCACCTGTGAAGCAGAGTACATGGCAGCATCAAACTGCTGCTCCCAGGTTCTTTGGATACAACAGCAATTGCGCGATTACGGTCTGAATTTCACTCAAACTCCTATTTGCATTGATAACACTGCTGCAATCTCAGTAACTAACAATCCCGTAAAACATAGCAAAACCAAACACATTGACATTCGTCAGCATTTTATACGGGATTGTGCTGAGAAGAAATTAATTGTGCTAGAAAAGGTTGATTCATTAGATAATTTCGCCGATCTTTTTACTAAAGCGTTTGACCGAACTCGTTTTCAAAATCTTGTTGAGTTTAATCGGATGATCAATCCCGAATAACCGTGTTTCTCGTTTCTATTATTAAAAAAAAAAAAAAACCATCACTATCGCTTAGAATTATGTCGGTTTCTTCAGTTTGAATGACACATCTTCGGATATGTTTGGTCCTTACTTCTACTAGTAGATTATGAGGATAGCCATTGACCAGATGACTGAAAGTGACCGGGGCGGTTTATGATGGGTTTTGTTCTTTCGCTGAAAAATAGTCGTTCATACTTAGTTAGAAGGACACATACTCGTATGTGGTCGGTCCAGCTGATCCTTTGGATCTTCAAGATAGCCGTTTACCTGATGACTTTGACTTGATCGAGGCGATAGAATTTAAAATTTTTTTTAGGGAGATGATATAATTTTTCAAGTCTATAACTTCGTAAGAAGTTTCATTACTATGTTTAAAAGAAAATTGATCCAACCTTGGAAAGTGATAGACAAACTAATTCTGTATGCTTAACTAGTGAAGTTATTAGGCCTAAAAGACTCTAGAACAGTCATTGTATGTTATGGCAGCTTTTTATGGTGCGTAAAAGTAGAAGTGATACTAACTAAATCTTCTCGATCTAAAGTGGAGACTCATTCAGAGTTGTGTATGTCTCCATATACATCTTTCCGAATGATAGGCAGAAAAGCGATTACCCAGTCATACACGAGCCCGTGAGTGTTCTGATGTCCGAGAAGATAGTGTGTCAAGTACCTGCAGTGATCCAGATTCGGGACTTGCAGTAGTCTACTGTTTGAAGATATGTAAATCTTTATTAAAAAAAATGTTAAGCCTTTTGAAGCCTATTGTGTTATCATGTGTTATCATTGTCAATCAAGAGGCAAGAAAGAGAACGGGAAGAAGACTCTAAAGATCAACATGTACTTACCTGTTTGATCAGACAATACGGGTCGAGGTCAACTCGGGGTGACTTGGGGAAAGCCGAATACGCTTTGAGAATAGATAGGAGGCATCAAATCTCTGATGTGTTGTCCGTTTAAATTTTGAGCTTAATCGAACCTAATCCGTATCACAGAAGCAATGAAAACCATACTAAGTTGTTTACCTGCTTACAAGCTGTCTCTTTATGTAATAATACCGCTGAACATGGATCTATGTGACAGCCATCTAATTAGTATGATTCATGTTCGGATCTTTTCTAAAACATGCTGGTCCCCGACAAGACTGAAATTTGATCCCGTGTACTTAATTACTAAAATTTTCATGTATATTTCATTTTATGTTTCAAAGCTTGGTTACTTGGTCTCTGATCGTAACATTTAAATCTTTAAAGGAAGTTTTTAAAAGACAATTACATAATGTTCAAATGTATAAGGACTTGTTGTGTAAATTTTAATACTAAGCGAAGTTGTTTAAGAGGCGAACTTGTTAACAGGCGAAGTTAAGGGGTGAGCAAAGTTAACCCTAACTTCGCCTGTATAATTTAAACCGTATATAAAGAGATGTTTTGGTCAAACTCTTTACACTTTTCAAAACCCAGCGAAGTTATCATTGGTATACCTCGGCGAACTTATTAAACCCTCGGCGAAGTTACCTCTCGAATCAAACCTTGTTATTAATCTCAGTTTCAATCCGTGTTCAAGGTGTGTAGGGTCGGGATGACTTTTAATTCGTGTCAATCATGTTAATTAGATGTCTTTTTGGTCCGATTTGGGACCTCGTTCATGTAAACCATTACACACCCACTTTTCAAACTCCGTTTAACGTGTTCGTAACCAATGTGATCGTCTTGATCTCTTTAGTAACATGTTTTTATTGTCCACAATCACCAAATTCACCAAACAAGCATTGTCTGGCCTTCTGAAAATTCGCCGTTTCAGTTCAGGCGAAGTTATAGTTTAGGCGAAGTTGTTCTCAACTTCGCCTTAGGCTTAACTTCGCCTGCTGCTTTAATCTTTAACTAATCAGGGGCGAAGTTGTTCAAGGGGCGAAGTTATGATTAGGCGAAGTTATCATTAACTTCGCCTTATACTAACTTCGCCTGGTTCTTTATATTATTTAAAAGCTTATCTGTTATCAGGCAAAGTTATAGTAAAGGCGAAGTTGAACTCAACTTCGCCCTTTCCCTAACTTCGCCTGTACACCAGAAGCTATCATAACTTCGCTCATGGTAATAGGCGAAGTTGTGATCTGCTTTGACGAATTTTCTAACTTAGACCGTTTTTTATGCAGATATGGCAGCTGTAGCAGGAGCCGGTGGTGCTGGTGGTGACGAAGGTGGTGATAACAACCGTCAATTCTTTCCGGGTCACAATATGTACATCACGCTGGACCCGGATGCTAGCGGTGTTGATGATTATCGCAAGATCATCTCTTTCCTTATTCGCTCGCGTATCTTCCATGCTATTACTACAACTCTGCCCATTTCTCTGCTGAACATTGAAGACTTCTGGCAAACGGTAGAATATGATTGTAGAGTTGAGCCTCCGGTCATGCGCGCCACAGTTAACAATCAGGTGGTGCAATTCTCATCAGAACAGATAAGGGTCGCCTTGCAGTTCGGGACTGAAACTAGAGATGATCCTACAGACTTTACTGGCCCATTCAGAGATGGTGCATTTTTATGAATGGGCTATTCCGGTCCATTGGGGGACACTCAGAGGCGTAAGGGATTTTTGTTGGATCAATGGCGTTTTCTCATGCATGTGATGATCGTGTGCATGTCGGGTCGTAAGGCTGGTACGGACGGGATGGGTACGACGATGCAATCGGCAATGACAGCACTGACTTACAACAAGCCTTACAGCTTCAGTCAGATGGTGTTTTATGAAATAGACCGTCAGAGACGTGCGGTAGCTCGTGAAAGATTCTTGATGTATCCAAGATTCTTACAAATGATCTTGAATCATGTGGCTCCTACGCTACCTCAGCGCCTTCCAATTCGATATGTAGAGAGTGTCGGCAAGAGGATATTCGCACAATGCAGATCGTCGAGTGCTCGAAGTAAACCAGAGCTTCTTCCTCGGCATACTCCGTTATTTGGGTATTTGATAAACCCGGCGTATGTTGCTCCTCGTGGAGACGAGTTTCGGGATCCGGCACCGCAACAGGCTGTTGTTTCTCAACCACCACCTGTGGTACAGCACGCATTGCCTGCTGCTCCTGTTGTGGCACCGGAGGAACAAGTAGACCTTGAAGCGGATTTTGGTGGCCAAGGGTTCTTTGATATGGAGCGAGTTGATCCTGAGGCAGAGATTCAGGTCTCAGTAGCGGAGGTTTCTGGTGTTGGTGTGTCGATGGTAGCTACGTCTGTAGATGATTCTGAGAGAACCAACTCTGACTCCTCAGCTGATGATATTGCTAAAGCTAGACAGATTCTGGTTGCCCAAGAAAGAATTCATGGAAAAAGAAAGAAAGATACAGATGACAGTGAATCTGATTTTGAGGAGGAGTTAGATCGTTTGATTCGTCGATCGAAAAGGGTTAGAACGGGTGAAGGCTCGGGAGCTGGTGAAAGCTCGAGGGTGGTTCATTTCTCTCCACCCGCATTATCTGGTATGACTATGGTCCCTGCATCGATGACTGTGACAGGACCGATCACCTCGGATGTTCCCGTGATATCTACATCTTCTTCCTTTGGCATTCCACCCACTACTTTTCAGTTTTCGGCTCCAGAAATTGTTTCCTTGCCACCTCCTACTCTTACTCCATCGGAGGTTGTGGCAAGATTTGTTGAGTCGACTTTGGTTGCCACCGCGGGTTTATCTGTTATAATACCACCTGCGGTTACTTTTCAACCTGTTTCTGATGTTCTGGCTACCTTGGAATTCCTCCACCGTATGCTCAAGACATTTCTCATATGAGATTTGATTTTGATGCAACTTTATCTGACTCAGACAGGATAGCAGCTCTTGAAAGGGTTGTGGCAGAACAATCAAGAATCAACCTGATCCAGACTCACGCTATCCAGCGCCTTGTTGCAGAAAATCAAATTCAGTCGTCCCTCCTGATTGAGCACGGTAAACTTTTTGATGCTTTAAAACAGTTCTTAGCATCTCAGGGGGAGACGAGGTGCAAGGGTGATGAGTTGAGGACGAAGAAGAGTAATGATTGAGACGATGATCCCAATGCATCGAAAGATGCAGGTGGTGAGTTGCCAAGAACTGAACAAACTCTTGGGACTTCCACATCTCAGGGGGAGTCAACTGGTGCAACAGGAGGATCAGGGGGTGATGATGTGGTGGTAGTGGATGACGAGGAGATGTTGGATGACGATATTGTAGGTGACGACGATGTGTTACCGGTTGAAGAGATTGAGAAGATAGGAGCCGAGATTGTGATTGACAGTGAGATTGAAGAGGGAGAGATTGAGGAGGAAAATGTTGAGCATGAAATTCCAGAAGTTGATAAGTCAAATGTGAGTCAAGATATGGGAAGCGATGAGACTGAATGGGAAGAGCAGCCTAGATGGAAAGAAGGCTACGCTCAATGGTTCGTAAAGACAAAGAAGCCAGCGGTTCTAACTATGTTTAAAAAGAGTTATAATATCAAAGGGTATGCTGAATCAAAGAAGGGGATAATATGCTGGTTGTATGATGACCAGTTGAGGCTGTTTGTGATTAAACGTTTTGACGGAGTTCAGTACTTCAAAAGGTTGTTGAGATCATTGAATACCTTGCCGGAGTGTGAGGTGAAGGATTTAGCCAAGTTGGGGTTGATAAACAGGAGTGATGATAATATGGCTAGGATTATTGGAAAGATCGTGTGGAAAGAAAGTATAAAAGAGAAAACGTTCGAGTTGTTAAAGCCGCAGAAAGGGAAGCTTGTTGAAGATAAAGACAGAGGAATGAGAGCTGATGGTAAACCTTGGGTGGTAATGAAGTATAAGCCTATCCGGTGTTTAAAAGAAGTGCCGATGAAACAAATTCCCAAGGATGTCTTAAAGGATCTGAAATGGTGGTATGTCGACAGTCAAACAGCTGAAGCGGTTATGGAGGATGAAGATGAACAAGAGGTGCTGAGAGTGTATGATCCTATGCACTTGGTGAATTTGTCTTAAGCTAACTTGCAGGTGCTGAACAAGAAAAAGATATTCTATATTCCTGCATGGAAAGAAGAAGCCAAGAAATACCATAGAGTTGTCTCTGTCTGTGTAAGACAGGGAGTTCATGCTTGAAGACGGGAGATACAAGATTTTGGGATTACCAGACACGTGATTAAAGATAGAGATATGAAGCTACTGCCAAGGGGGAGTCTGTTGGTACATGATGTCAGTAGTTCAGTATCTAGTGTTATGTTTGTGTCTGTAATCGTGTTAGTTTGTTTTGGTTTAGATAGGTTGTCTCACAAGTTCGCCTGATATAAGCGAACTTGTGGACAAGCGAAGTTATTGACAACTTCGCCTAGTCTGTTAGGCGAAGTTGTCGTAACATATATATACATATGTTACGGGTTGTATGATAGTTAATGAGTAGAACGTGTAATTGTGATTGAACATCACGTGTTGAAGGGTTGCAATACAACTGTCTTTTGAGTATTGTAACGTGTATTTGTGCTTGGTTTTAACGTATATCGCATCTAACGCTCGTATCGTCTTACGTAGGGATTCCGCACCTACGTAGTACGAGATACTTCCATGTAGATCCGGCTGGGAACCTACAATATGTCTAAATATATTTATCTAGCAAGTTTTGGTTGTTCTTTGAACAATTCTAGCCAGCTTTGATGTCTTTCAAACTAATCCAGTAAGTTTTGATGATTTTGAGATATTCTAGCAAGCTTAATGTATTTAACCAATTCTAGCACACTTAGGTATTTTGTCTGAATTTTTATCTCATTCGAGTAAACTTTGTAACTATCAGTGCTTAAATGAATTATTCATGTATAATTGGGTACACTTTGAAATCTAGCATATTTGATGATTTTGTGATACTTGTGTGAATAGGCTTTAAATACTTGTTTCGGGTAAACTTAATTGTTTTAATCGTTATAAGTCTTAGTATAAGAATAGTTCATGATTGTAAATGTGATTATTTTAAATTAAAAGTATTTTCGGGCAAACCATTTTTATCGGGCACACTTTTTGCTTCGGGCACACTTGGAAATTGGTAAATCATTCCATGTGTTCTCCTAGCATACTTGGCAATTACAGACTTTACTTTTCGAGTACACTTTGTGTTTAGAACCCTTATCTAGCACACTTTTCATTCTTAAAGTGTTTCGAGCATACTTTTCTCTAAGGTATACTTGAATGAATATTTGTGAACTGATTAAGTATTTTCGAGCAACGTTGACAATTAGAAATGCTTCTAAGTTGTTATTTTTGGGATTCTTTATTGATTCCTAACAAGGTTGCCTATTTGATGATTTATACTTGATTATTTGACTTGTGATTTATTTCTCGAGCAATTTTGTATTTCAAGTAAGATTCCTTCATTGTATTTACTTAGGGTTACTTCTAATTACTTTATAACTTCTGAAAAAATTCTAGAACGAGCAAGCTTTGAAAAGTAGACTTTAACCTAGCAAGCTTTGTAAATAACCTTTACCTAGCAAGCTTTAGGAATAAACTTTTTCCGAGCAAGGTCTGTAAAATATGTTTTATCGAGCAAGCTTTCAAAAGGGAAGATATATACTTGGATATTTTGACTACATGACAACTTTTTCCCACTAAAAGACAAAATGCATTTAAAACCCACTTTCAAAAGGTATAAAATAGGTACTTAGAGAAATTTTTACATTTCACTTCTCCGTCTTCCCACTATTGCAGTATTGCCTAAGCTCGTTCATTCCAGAATTTCAATCGTTTTATAATTTTCCAAACCTAATTTGGTCAGCCACTTAATCTGACTAGGTAAGCTTCAATTGAATGTTTTCCGACAATGATTATGTGAATATACATCTTCAGTTTCATTTTAACTGACATCTCTATTTTCTCTGTAGGTTATTAATTTGTCGAAGCACAGGTTCTTAAAGACATTTGCTCTTTACTTCTTCAAATTCTGACCTAAAACATGTCAAAGTTATGAACTTTATGACTAATTTATACTTTGAATGTGTTTCTGTTTGTGTATGTACAGATATGGTGGATGTACCTGTATATCCATTTTAGAAGAAACAGAATATGTGTGCTCTTCTGCAAGTGACAGATAAAAACCGGCCTGTAGAGCAGATGATAAGATGGCTACAACTTTCTAATATCCGTTTTTCCCTAACAGAGAGTCCAGTAATCTACAGGAATCACCAGTTGGACTTTTGTCACTAAGCCGAATTACATGACGATGCTGGAGGTAGGCGGATAGAGACTACCGTGGCAAACCATGAAATTATAATAACTGAACATCTAATAAGGGCAAGCCTGCAACTTCAAGATAACGTGGAGAACCCTATTCACTTCAACACTGATCGATTATTAAAGATAATCCAAACTACGATGGGATATCAGGGTGACGTCCACGAAGGCCAATTCAAGAAGGGTATGTTCTCTAATGTGTACCGGTTTTTGATACACCATATAGTATAGGGGTTTGGACCAAGGAAAGGATCATGGACTCCGATGAGTCGTGACCTTGCTAATGCCATAGTGGTTGTCGTCTTCAGACAGCCATTCAATTCTTCAAATATGATCTTTGAGGGCTAAGCTGTGAATTTGAGGAAGGAGGATAAAGATAATATTTTGGCATATCTAAGATTTCTGCAAATCATCTTCAACAGGGTATTACCATACTTGAAAACCATTGGCACCACACACATTTTGCAGGACCCAACTTTTTATAAAGGAATAGCGAAGTTGGCTTCCACAAGCCGCTATCATGCCTGTTCCAGACTTAAGTTCTGAGCAGGAGGATGAGAGTGATGATGAGTTTGATGACGATTCTGATGGTGGTGATGATGATGGTGCAGGAGATGATTATGAAGGTGATCGAGGTAATGTTGAGGGACATTTGAATGATGATGAGGTTATTGGTGCACACGAACAGGGGGAGATCTTAAACAGGCCTTTACCCACATCACCAGCCACACCCACAAGCCAACCCCAACAACATATACCATCCCCACCACAAGCACATATATCATACCCACCACAACACTAAATACCATCCCCACAACAACAACATATACCATCCCCACCACAACACCAAACACCATCCCCACCACCACAGAATGAACCTCTTATTCCATCCCCACTAACACAAACCCAAACTCCACTTGAAATACAAACCCAAACACAATCTCAAAGCCCACCTCAAGACCAAAACCAACCCATTATCCCACCCCAAGACCTACCCTTCCAAGAACCATACATCCCATAACATATGCCAGCCCACCTTATACTTCAGCAAAAAAACACCTTACCAATCCCCAACATAATCCCAAACCTTAGATTAACCCCCACCAACCAACCTTTGAAATTATCCACACCTGCAAACCCTTACCATCAGCCCAAAACATAAATCAACTACCCTCAAAACGAACTAATATTTTTGAAAGCCCAAGCCCTACCCATGAACCAATCCCAACCCATGAACCATTCCATCCCCAAACTGATCCATTTTCAGATCCACCAACCCTATACCTTTCCCCTGGTGCTATGTTGTTTAGCAGATACATGGATTAAGTGGTGAAGAATGTTGATTTGAGGAGGCATAATGAAGATCTTAAAAGGGAGAATGATGAATTGAAAGCACAATTGGCACAAGCTTAGACCAGAATTCAAACCCTGGAGGCTGAAGTTGAGAAGACCTCAGCTGTACCAAAACAAAGGAGATTTCTTTTGTTTCCAATGTTGATGTAAGAGATGAGGTTGTGGAGGAGGATAGATTGAAAAATTTGGGTGATTTTTATGAAAGCGGTGATGAGGATGATGATTGTGGAGAAAGGAGGATTGATGATTGTGATTATGATGCAGATCAATTAGATGGTGGAGAGCAAGAATATGATGTGGATGATGTGATAATAAAGAAGAAAAATGTGGATGAGGAGAGGGAGAAGGAGGCTGATGTTTATAAAAATGTGGCTGAATCTGAAATTGTATTGACTAAAGCCATAGCAACTTATGTTATTGGTATAGAGCCACAATATGATGTTGTGATTTATGAAGGAGGAGATACTGAAGAGGTGGTATTGACTGATGAAAATGTTGATGATGAAACCTCTAAATTAAAGAAGGGTAACGATATTGATGAGGAGATGAGAGATTTGTTTAATGATATTGACAAATTTCCCAGTGAACCTGATGAGGTGAGGAAATCTCATGAAGAAAGGAGGAAGATAAAAGGAAAATCCATTGCTGAAAATGAAAAGCAAGTGGAAAATTTAAACAAATCTGTTGATGATGTATTAGACAAGGATGAAACTGATGAACAAGCTGCCAAAAGGCATGCTGACATTTTAAATGAGATGATGGAGAGGGAGAGTATTGCTAGATCCTTGACTGAGGAGGAGTTTGTGCAACAAGAAACTATGTCGGAGGATGCTCATATTGGAAAACCTTGAATGAAGAAGGAGAGATAGAACAAGAATTCATTGAGGGGCTGATAAAATTGAAACAAACTTAAGAGGTTGATAATACCTTAGCCCTGGTCATGTATCAGTTTAAACAAGCCTATTCTGAACCAATCATGGAGAATGTTGAGAAACAAGTTTTACCAGATGAATATACAGTGAAGAATGTGATTGATATACTTATTGACATATTGAATGAGCAAATCAACGATGACATGAGAGAAAACCCTGATGAGTGGGATTATGATGATGAAGTTTGAGACAAGTAAGAAAAGAAATATACTAGGAAGAGGAAGAGGAAGAGGGATGAAAATAATGATAAAGATGAACATGTTGATGAAAGTCTAAAGGTTGTGAAGAGTCTTGTTAAGGCAAATGTTGAAAGAATTGACTACATTGTTGAAAGCCCAAAAGATAGTCTTGTCAAGGCTATTCCTTTGCAAAGCTTTATGCCTGATGATGAGCCTGGAATGAATGAACCATGAATAGAGGCTCTTGAAGATTCAACTGAGGAGGATGATGACACTGTCGACTCCCCAAATATCAAAATGATAGACGAACACAGGGAGACTATACAGATAATGTTGGATAATGCAAGGAGAAATCATCCTTTGATTCTAAGTTTGATTAACCACGGTTAAAAGTTTGAGACCCTGGCTCCAATGACAGATGAGGAGCTGTAAGAGTTAATAGATGGTGATTTGGAAGATATTAAAAAAAAGACGGAGAAGAAGAACTGTGATTCCCTGAAATACAAAACTTATTTGAAACTACATGGTTTATCTGATAAAGATTTGAGTAAGATGAGATTTGATGAGTTAGAAAATCACTATAATCTGACAGTTGAAAGGGTGAAGAGAGAGGAATTGGAAAGAATGAAAAGGGAGACAAGTCAAAAGGAAAAGATTGAAGAATTATTTAATAGATTTGGAGGAAAATGCAAGTATTTGATTGACAAAGGAATTGCTATGGAGGTCGTTGATAGTCTGAAAAAAGAACAAGTTGCGACTTACTTTAGAAGGTTCTTAAGGAAAGATGACTTTGAAAGGACAACAAAAAGGCCAAGAGTTGTTACTTTGGATGAGAAGGAAAATGCTGAAAAGAAGAAATTGTGGGAAAATGAACAGATCATCTTGTTTGATAGGTTGATGGAGGCACAGGGAAGAGGGGCCTAAACAAAAAATCTGAGGAAATCAGAGAAGTTGTCCATGCATGAAGCTAAGAAGAAACATGACCAATCAAAGCCTTCGTCATCTAAGGTTCCTCATGTACTTGTTAAAAAGGAACCAGTTGATCACTTAGAGCAATCGGAAGATGAGAACAAGATCAAGACAGTGAAGGGCTTGATGCTGAGCAAAGGTATGGCTAAAGGTGTCCTCAACAATCTTGGAAAAGATCAATTGAAACAATTATTCTATGATGAGAAGGTTGAATGGGAAAGGCTTGAAGCTAAGCAGAGAAGGTTGCTTCAATTCCAGTGTGAACCGAGGGGTGAAAATTTTGAAGATCAACGGTCTGTACCTGTAGGTCCCACTGATGATAAATTGATGGGTATGATCACTACCTTGGAAAGGGAAGGTGAAAACTACTTGCAACTGATCTTATTGCCAAAAGAGAAAATAATCGATATTTTTGCGAAAGTTGGGCATGTGAGGGCCACTGTACCTAAGAAGAAAACTACTCCTAAGCCCTCAGCTGTAAGTGTCCCAATACCCACCACTAGAGTTTCTCATCAACGACAAAATAGGCCACCTTCTGATGTTGACCTACCAAAGAAGCTTTTCTTCGATGCATTGACTGGCAATATGAGAGTGGTGATAAAGAGTGGAGATTTGAGAGAAGATGTACTCAAAGATGACTTTACAAAATTCAACAAATATCAACTGGCTGAGATGGTAACTATGAATCTGTATAACTACCATAACAGACATAGATTTGTAGGAAGACAAAAAATGAACTATCAAAGCATCTCAATGATCAAGCCAGACAAGGGTTCCCCATGCTGAACAAGAAAAGAAAATGGGAACTCTCTGAATATGAAAGAAACAGGAGAGTGAAAAGGATGAGGAAATAAGATATGCTGAAGAGACATACAAGTCAAAATGAATATACAATGGAGACTCTTTGAACGCAACTTATAGCATGTACAGAAGCTTCAAACAAATTGACCGAAGACCGATTCCTGAAGAACGAAATGGAGCGAAGGAACCCGAATGCTTCAGTGAAAAACATCAAAAACCTAGTAGGTCAGTTACCCCCAACTACTTTATGAAAGACAGCCTCGAGGACTCCCTAGTAACACAATTACTAATACTAATAATTCCAGAACCCTAAGAAGTGACAGAACTGCTACAAGTAACTCACAAGTCACACATATCCCATCTGAAGGTGAGATTGAGGTTCTAGACACAACCAACAATCAATCAAATTCAACTAATTCTAAACCCGTCAGGGAACCTGTGTAACCATATGTTCCACCAATTTCTTATCCAGTCCGATTGAAGCAGGGAAAGATGTAGGAACGTTATGGCACATTCCTAGAACTATTTAAGCAATTTCATTTCTAAATGCTATAATAAATAAGCAATCGATCAGATCGCTGGACTAGATATAAGAACCAAATCTCTGAATGAGACATTCGAGATCTAAGAAAACGCTGCCAAGAAAAGCTTTGCCTGTAACCCACCTCGATTAACCCAGTCACACAGGCATACATTATGATGACAATAGTGCATTTATTTATACGCAATAAGAGGCCCTCTCAGAGAAATGAGGACAACTTTAGTGTGAGTTGATCAAAGTAAAGTTAAAATGTGACAGGTGTGGGGGAGAGCACAAGGTTAAATATTGCCAAATGGTGACCCTTGAAGAATGTGATTTCATAGGCCGACATAACAACATGTACGGAAACACTTACAACCCTGGTAGGAAAAATCATCTGAACATCAACTTGTGGGATGGAAAGAACAATCAAGCTCCACCTAGCTTGGATAAAAGACCTTATAAATCAATACCAACCCTCGCATTATAAACCTCCATAATAGAAGCAAAGTGCAAGTGTCGATCAACAACAGACTTGTGGATGTACAATGGAGACTCTTTGAACGCAACTCATAGCATGTACTGAAGCATCAAAAAAATTGACCGAAGACTGACTCCTGAAGAACGAAATGGAGCAAAGGAACCCGGAGGTTTCTTTGAAAAACGTCAAAAACCTAGAAGGTCAGTTACCCCAACTTCTTTATGATAGACAGCCTAGAGGACTCTCTAGTAAAACAATAACTAACCTTAATGCTCAAGCCATTTCCATAACCCTAAGAAGTGACAGAACTGCTACAAATAACTCACAAGTAACACCTATCCCATCTGAAGGTAAGATTGAGGTTCTTGACACAACCAAGAATAAACCAAATTAAACTAATTCTAAACTGTCAGAGAACCTAGGTAACCATATGTACCACCAATTTCTTATACAGCCCAAGTGAAGCAGGTAAAGATGGAGACACATTATGGCTCATAACTATAACTATTAAAGCAACTGAATTTCTAAATTCCAGAATAATCAAGCAATCGATCAGATCGCAGTCTAGATATAAGGACAAAATCTCTAAATGAGACATTCGAGATCTAAGAAAACGCTGCCAAGAAAGGCTTTGCCTATAACCCACCTGGATCATCCCCATCACACAGGCACGCATTATGTCTACAATAGTGCATTTTTTTCTACGCAATTCGAGGCCCTCTTGAAGAAATGAGAGCAAATTTAGTGTGAGCTGATCAAAGTAAAGGTAAAATGTGACAAGTGTGGGGGAGAGCACAAGTTCAAATATTGCCAAAGTCTGACCCTCGAAGAATGTGATTTCATAGGCCAACATAACAACATGTCAACAACACTCACATCCGTGGTTGGAAAATTCATCTGAACTTCAACTGGAGGGATGGAGACAACAATCAAGCTCCACCTTGCTTGGATAAACGACCTTTTAAATCAAAACCAACCCTCTCATTCTAAACCTCCATAACAGAAGCAAGGTGCAAGTACCAGTCAACACAAGACTTGTGGATATACAATGGAGACTCTTTGTACGCAACTCATAGCAGGTACTGAAGCTTCAAACAAATTGACCGAAGACCGATTCCTGAAGAACAAAATGGAGAGAAGGAACCCGAATGCTTCTGTAAAAAACGTCAAAAACCTAGTAGGTAAGTTACCCCAACTACTTTATGAGTGACAGCTTCGAGGACTCCCTAGTAACACAATTACTAACCCTAATGCTCAAGCCAATGCCAGAACCTAAGAAGTGACAGAACTGCTACAAATAATCACAAGTAACACATATCCCATCTGAAGGTGAGATTGTGGTTCTTGACATAACCAAGAATCAACCAAATTCAACTAATTCTAAACCTATCAGAGAACCTGGGTAACCATATGTACCACCAATTTCTTATGCAGCCCGAGTGAAGCAGGTAAAGATGGAGGCACAATATGGCACATTCCAATAACTATTAAAGCAATTGCATTTCTAAATGCCAGAATAATCAAGCACTCGATCAGATCACTGGTCTAGATATAAGAACCAAATCTCTGAATGCGACATTCGAGATCTAAGAAAACGCCACCAATTAAAGCTTTGCCTATAACACACCTCGATCAACCCCGTCACACAGGCACACATTATGTCGAGAATAGTGCATTTATTTCTATGCAAATCGAGGCCCTCTCGAAGAAATGAGAACAACTTTAGTGTGAGCTGATCAAAGTAAATGTAAAACGTGACAGGTGTGGCGGATAGCACAAGTTCAAATATTGCCAAGGTGTGACCCTCGAAGAATGTGATTTCATAGGCCGACATAACATCATGTAAGGCAACACTTACATCCGTGGTTGGAAAAATCATCTGAACTTCAATTGGAGGGATGGAGACAACAATCAAGCTCCACTTGGCTTGGATAAACGACCATTTAAATCAAAATCAACCCTCTCATTCTAAATCTCCATAACATAAGCAAGGTGCAAGTGCTAGTCAATAATAGACTTGTGTATCTACAATGGAGACTCTTTGAATGCAAATCATAACATGTACTGAAGCTTCAAACAAATTAACTGAAGAGCAATTCCTGAAGAACGAAATGGAGCGAAGGAACCCAAAGGCTTCCATGAAAAACGTCCAAAACCTAGTAGGTCAGTTACCCCAACTACTTTATGAGAGACAGCCTCGAGGACTCCATAGTAACACAATTACTAACCCTAATGATCAAGACAATGCCATGACCTTAAAAGTGACAGAATTGCTACAAATAACTCACAAGTCACACATATCCCATCTGAAGGTGAGATTGAGGTTCTTGACACAACCAACAATCAACCAAATTCAAATAATTCTAAACTGTCGATCCAGTATATATCACTCAATCACTCACAATATCACCGTTGCAACTGACATGGTTAAATGTTGACAAGAAGGTTAAAGACTTGCTATTTAGGGTAAGAACAATAATGTATTAATGGCGGAAACACTAACACATTAAATGTTGCTTAATAGACGCAAATGTAACAAACCCAAACTGTAACTCAAAAGATTTCCGTTTATAGAATCAATAATAAAAACGAAAATAAATCACGGTTTCATAATGGAATGCTTTATCTGTAAGTGATAAAGACAGCCATCACAATCGATTTCTAGAATAGGGCAGTTGTCCTTAAAGTTGTCTATTCAAGGTGTGTAAGAGGTGTGCCCTAAATTATTATATTTATAGACATGCCACCTGACAGCTGTCATTCCTACCAGAAACCCTAATTATTGATACATAATCATAAAAACATATTTCATAAAGATTCTAGGTGTAAAACAGGTCTTCGGGCAAGCTTTGCAGCTTTTGTCTTCATCGAGCAGACCTTGTAATCAAAGTGCGCTGGTGAACAGTTCTCCAAGTAGACTTTACTTAGAATATTTTCCTTAGAAAATATTCACCTAGCAGACTTCAGTCCTCTTCACCATATCAAACTTTGCTCGATATGGTCCTACGAGCAAACTTGTTCTTCAGAAATCCATTTAACTCTTTGCTAAGTCACTCTTATCCCATCTGAAGGTGAGATTGAGGTTCTTGACACATTTAACAATCAACCAAATTCAAATAATTCTAAACCTGACAGAGAACCTGGGTAACCATATGTTCCTTCGATTTCTTATCCATCCCAAGTGAAGCAGGTAAAGATGGAGGCACAGTATGGCCCATTCCTATAACTATTTAAGCAATTGCATTTCTAAATGCCAGAATAAACAAGCAATCGATCAAATAGCTGGTCTAGATATAAGAACCAAATCTCTGAATGAGACATTCAAGATCTAAGAAAACGCTACCAAGAAAAGCTTTGCCTATAACCCACCTCGATCAACCCCGTCACACAAAGGCAAAAATTATGTCGACAATGGTGCATTTATTTCTACGCAATTCGAGGCCCTCTCGAAGAAATGAGAACATATTTAGTCTGAGCTTATCAAAGCAAAGGTAAAGTGTGACAAGTGTGGGGTAGAGCACAAGGTCAAATATTGCCAAAATGTGAACCTTGAAGAATGTGACTTCATATGCCGAAATAACAACATGTACGTCAACACGTACAACCCAGGTAGGATAAATCATCTGGTGGGATACAAGTACCAAATCTTTGAATGAGACATTCGAGATATAAAAAAACGCTGCCTATAACATACCTCGATCAACCCCATCACACAAATTTGTACATTATGTCGACAATTGTGCATTTATTCCTACGTAATTCGAGGCACACTAGAAAAAATGAGAACACCTTTAGCGTGAGCTAATCAAAGTAATGGTAAAGTGTGATGGGTGTGGGGGGAGAGCACAAGGTCAAATATTGCCAAAGTTTAACCCTCGAAGAATGTGATTTCACAGGCCGACATAACAACATGTACGACAACACTTACAACTCTGGTAGGAGCCATTGCTGAAGAATGAAATGGAGCAAAGGAGCCCGGAGGCTTCTTTGCAAAACGTCAAAAACCTAGTAGGTCAGTTACCCCAACTACTTTATGTGAGACAGCCTCGAGGACTCCCTAGTAATACAATTACTAACCCTAATGCTCAAGCCAATGCTAAAACCCTAAGAAGTGAAAGAACTGCTACAAATAACTCACAAGTCACACCTATCCCATTACAAGGTGAGGTTGAGGTTCTTGACACAACAAACAATCAACCAAATTCAACTAGTTCTAAACCTTTAAGAGAACCTCGGAAAACGTATCTTCCAACAATTTCTTATCCAGGCGGACTAAAGCAGAAAAAGATGTAGGCACAATATGGCACATTCCTAGAACTCTTTAAGCAATTGAATTTCCTAAATTCCAGAATAAACAATCAATTGTCCAGATTGTTGGTCTAGATATAAGTATAAAATCTCTGAATGAGACATTCGAGATCTAAGAAAACGCTGCCAATAAAAGATTTGCCTATGACCCACCTCGAACAACCTCTTCACACAAAGGCATGCATTATGTCGATAATAGTGCATTTATTTTTACGCAATTCGAGGCCCTCTCGATGAAATGAGAGCAGCTTTAGTGTGAGCTTATAAAAGTAAAGGTAAAGTGTGAAATGTGTGGGGGAGAGCACAAGGTCAAATATTGCCAAAGTTTAACCCTCGGAGAATGTGATTTCATAGGCCGACATAACAACATGTACGGCAACACTTACAACCCTGGTAGGATAAATCATCTGAACTTCAACTAGTGGGATAGAGACAGCAATCAAGCTCCACCTAGCTTGGATAAATGACCTTTTAAATCTATACCAACCCTTTCATTCTAAACCTCCAAAACAGAAGCAAGGTGCAAGTCCCAGTCAACAGTAGACTTGTGGATCTACAATGGAGATTCTTTGAACGCAACTCATAGTATGTACTGAAGCTTCAAACAAATTGACCAAAGAGCGATTCCTGAACAAAGAAATGGAGCAAAGGAACCCAAAGGCTTCTTTGCAAAACGTCAAAAACCTAGTAGGTCAGTTACCCCCAACTACTTTAAGAGAGATAGCCTGGAGGACTCCCTAGTAACACAATTACTAACCCTAACGGTCAAACCAATGGGAAAACCCCCAAGAAGTAACAGAACTGCTACAAATAACTCAATAGCCACACCCATCCCATCTGAAGGTGAGCTTGAGGTTCTTGACACATCCAACAATCAACCAAAATCAACTAATCTTAAACCTGTAAGAGAACCGGGAAACACTATGTTCCAACAAATTTTATCCAGACCGACTAAAGCAGGAAAAAATGGAGGCACAGTATGGCTCATTCCTAGAACTCTTTAAGTAATTGCATTACCTAAATGCTAGAATAAACAAGCAATCGAATAGATCGTTGGTCTAGATATACGGACCAAATCTCTGAATGAGACATTGAGATCCTAGAAAACGATGCAAAGAAAATCTTTGCCTATAAGCCACCTCGATCAACCCCGTCACACAAAGGCACACATTATGTCGACAATAGTGCATTAGTTTCTACGCAATTCGAAGCCCTCTCAAAGAAACGAGAACAGCTTTAGTGTGAGTTGATCAATTCAGAGGTAAAGTGTGACAGTTGTGGGGGGGAGCACAAGGTCAAATATTGGCAAAGTGTGACCCTCGAAGAATGTGATTTCATAGGCCGACAAAACAACATGTACGGCAACACTTACAACCCTGGTAGGAGCGATTCCTGAAGAATGAAATGGAGCAAAGGAACCCGAAGGCTTCTCTGCAAAACGTCAAAAACCTAGTAGGTCAGTTACCCCCAACTACTTTATGAGAGACAGCCTGTAGTACTCCGTAGTTACACAATTACTAACCCTAACGCTTAAGCCAATTCCAAAACCCTAAGAAGTTACATAACTACAAGATAACTCACCACCAGCTCCTACAACCACCACCCATCATTCGCCACCCCCCCCCCTCCACCCACCACCACTATCTACCACCCATTGTTCACCACCACCACCGTCCACCACCATAGTCCACCACCCACCACCGCCTTCTACCACCACCACCATCAACCACAACCACCTTCTACCACCAACACCAACACCTATCGTCCGCCACGACCACCCACCAATACCAATATCACATCCATCACCACCATCACCCACTACCATTGTTCGTAAAATGCCGCTAGTTTATTTTAGAAATCTACACACGTTCAAAAACAAACAGTTTCTTCTTGCAGATTGCATAGGTTTGGCCAACCACTTTTTCTACAGGTGTCTTTACATCAGAAAAAAGAAACAACGCCTTATAGTATACAGTGAGCTAGATTTTGATTTTTGAGGTAACGAAAGATAAATGCGGCTCCACCTGGCTTGGATAAACGGTCTTTTAAATCAAAACCAACCCTCTCTTTCGAAACCTCCATAACAGAAGCAAGGTGCAACTCCCAGTCAACTGCAGACTTGCGGATCTACAATGGAGCCTCTTTGAACGCAACTAATAGCATGTACTGAAGCTTCAAACAAATTGACCGAAGAGCCTGAATAAAGAAATGGAGCAAAGGAACCCGAAGGTTTCTTTTAAAAACGTCAAAAACCTAATAGGTCAGTTACCCCCAACTACTTTAAGAGAGACAGCCTATAGGACTCCCTAGTAACACAATTACTAACCCTAATGCTCAAGCCAATGCCAAAACCCTAAGAAGTGACAGAATTGCTACAAATAACTCACAAGTCACACATATTCCATCTGAAGGATAGCTTGAGGTTCTTGACACAACTAACAATCAACCAAATTCAACTAATTCTAAACCTTTAAGAGAACTTGAGAAACCATATATTCCAACAATTTCTTATCCAGCCCGACTGAAGCAGGAAAAGATGGAGGCACAGTATCGCTCATTCCTAGAACTCCTTATACAGTTTTATTTTCTTAATGCCATAATAAACAAGCAATCGATCAAATCGCTGGTCTAGATATTAGTACAAAATCTCTGAATGAGACATTGGAGATCTAAGAAAATGATGCAAAGAAAAGCTTTGCCTATAACCCACCTCGATCAACCTCATCGCACAAAGGCACACACTATGTCGAAAACTGTGCATTTAGTTCTACGCATTTCAAGGCCTTCTAGAAGAAATGATAATAGATTTAGTGTGAGCTGATCAAACCAGAGGTAAAGTGTGATAGTGTGGGGGAGACCACAAGGTCATATATTGCCAAAGTCTGACCCTCAAAGAATGCGATCTCATAGGCCGACATAACAACATGTATGGCAAAACTTACAACCCTGGTAGGAAAAATCATCAGAACTTCAACTGGAGGGACGGAATCAACAATCAAGCTCCACCTAGCCTATATAAACGACATTTTCAATCAAAACCAACCCTCTCATTCTAAATCTCCATAACATAAGCAAGGTGCAAGTGCCAGTAAATAGTAGACTTGTGGATCTACAATGGAGACTCTTTTCACGTAAATCATAGCATGTACTGAAGCTTCAAAAAAATTGATCGTAGAGCGATTCCTAAAGAACAAATTGAGCAAAGGAACCCGAAGGCTTCCTTGAAACATGTCAAAAACCTAGTAGGATAGTTATCCCAACTGCTTTATGAGAGACAGCCTGGAAGACTCCCTAGTAACAAAATCACTAACCCTAATGCTCAAGCCAATTCCATAACCCTAAGAAGTGACAGAACTGCTACAAATAAGTCACAAGTCACACTTATCCCATCTGAAGGTGAGATTGAGGTTCTTGACACAACCAAATTCAACTGATTCTAAACCTGTTAGAGAACCTGGGTAACCATATGTTCACCAATTTCTTATCCAACCCGAGTGAAGCAGGTAAAGATAGAGACACAATATGGCACATTCCTAGAACTATTTAAGCAATTGGATTTCTAAATGCCATAATAAACAAGAAATTGATCAAATCTCTGGTCTAGATATAAGAACCAAATCTCTGAATGAGACATTCGAGATCTAAGAAAACGCTACCAATTAAAGCTTTGCCTATAACCCACCTCGATCAACCCCGTCACACAAAGGCACGCATTATGTCGACAATAGTGCATTTATTTCTATACATATCGAGGCCCTCTCGAAGAAATGAGAACATCTTTAGTGTGAGCTGATCAAAGTAGAAGTAAAGTGTGACATGTGTGGGGGAGAGCACAAGGTCAAATATTTCCAAGTATGTCCCTTGAAGAATGTGATTTCATTGGCCGACATAACAAAATGTACGGCAACACTTACAACCCTTGAAGGTGGTGGTGGTTAATGGTGACTCAATGGAGACTCTTTGAACGCAAATTGTCTGTCCCGTATATATCGCTCAATCACTCACTGATTCAATGTCGTAACCCACACATTAAGTGTTGATAAGAAGGTTAAAGACTTGCTATTTAGGATAAGAACAATAGGGTATTAATGGCGGAAACACTAACACACTAAATGTTGCTTAATAAACACAAAGGTAACAAACACACACTATAACTCAAAATATTTTCATTTAATATTAAATCAGATACAAACAAAAATCAATAAGGGTTTCAGAAGGGAATGCTTTTCCGTACAGGATAAAGACAACCGTCAAAATCAAAATCAGGTATAAGGTCTGGTGTCGTGTCATGTGTCATAGGCGTGCCCTAAATTATTACTTTTATAGGCTTGTCCTGGCACCTAACATTACTTCTAGAAACCCTAATGATAGGAACATTATATATTCAAGTGAAATACAAAAGATTCTAAGTGTAAACATGTTTTCGAGCAAGCTTTACAGCTTTTGTCTTTATCTAGCAGACCTGGTAACCAAAGTGTGCTGGGGAATAGTTCTCCGGGTAGACTTTACTTAGAATATTTTCCTTAGAAAATATACACCTAGCAGACTTCAATCCTATTGACCATAGCAAACCTTTCTCGATATAGTCTTACGAGCAAACTTGTTCTTCAGAAATCCCTTCAACCTTTTGTTAATTATAACTTATTGAACAAACCCAAGTGTGTTGGTAGCACTGTAGCTTTGCTATGAGTTGAACCTTGCTCGAAAGGAGTACTTAGAAAAATTCTTGATCAACTTCCTTTAAGCTTGTTGGGACCACTGTTTATTATATAAACCTTGCTAGATCTTCCAAAATACTTGGTTTCTTCAGTTTGGTTTAGTCAAGAGTTTGCTAGGAAGCAAACCTTGCTTGACTTAAAGAACAACCTTCCTAGACAAAGTGAACCATGCACGGTTTAACACTTAAGAGGAATTCTATAAGATAACCTTGCCCGGAAGGCAAAATACCTGCTAGGTTAAGTAAAAGCTTGCTGGGAGGCCTAAGAGTGCTCGGTATCCATACTTTGTCTTTTCTTGTCATTTCTTCGACCCAACAGAGAGGTTGAGAAGATTCGAATCTTCATTTTGTCTTTTCTTGTCATTTCTTCAACCCAACAATCTTCCCCACGATTGGAACACCTCAGCTGTACATGTTGGAATTTTGTCCCATGGACATTACAAAGTAAGCCTAAGCTAATAAATAATCTCATCTTCTTGAGCTTGAGGCTTCTTGTCTTCGATCCAACTTCACACTCGCGGATCTTTCTTTGAATAAAAATAATTCCCTTTGGTGAGGATGATTAAGGGGCAGAGTCCATCTAATTATATCCCCCAAGTCCTCATCATGAAGGAATTCCAATTCTTCATCTTCTTTTATGATGCCCAAGGCCAGTCCATCAAAGTTTCTGAGGATGAAGGATTCATCTTTAGGTTCAAAGACAATTTCAGTGATCTCTCCCATTCCTCTGGACTTTATAATTGGGTCTTGTCATCTGCCGCCTCATACTAATGCACTCCATCATGTTTGCAAGAGGGTTTTTGTTCTTGATCTTTCACTTGTAAGTCTCTTCAATATATCTGATCTCCCTCATCCTCTTCACCCTTTTGTTCCTTTCAAATTGTGAAAGTTCCAGTTTCCTCTTCTTATTCAGCATGGGGAATCCCTTCCTAGCTTGATCCCTGAGATGTTTAGATAGATCATTTTGTTGTCTTCCAGCACTATGTCTGTTGTGATAAACATACAGATTCATAATTGCCATCTCAGTCAGCTGCTCTCTCTTGAAGTCCAAAAAGTCATCTCTAAAAATCCGTTCCTTCAGTTAAACACTAGACATGATCACTAGTGTTTCAGTTTGTGAATCAAAGAAAAGCCTCTTTGGTAGGTTCAAATCATTAGGTGGCCTTTGTTGTCATTTATGAGAAGCCCTAGTGGTAGGAATTGGGACACATACAGCCGAGGGTCTTGAAATGTGTTTCTTTTTAGCAACAGAGACCCTCAGATGCCTATATTTCTTCTCAAACAACTCTATGATTTTATCTTTAGGCAGCATTATCAGCTCCAAGTAGTTTTCACCCTCTTTTGCCATAGTGGTAATCATGCCCATAATTTCATCATAAGTTGGACTCACAAGGACAGATCTTTGTTTTCCATCAGCTCACCCTTTGGCCCACACTGGAATTTTAACAACCTTCTCTGCTTAGCTTCAAGTTTTTCCCACTCAAACTTTTTCTAATAAAATAGTTCCTTTAGTTGACTTTTTCCAAGGTTGTCGAAAACTCCTTCTGCCATACCTTTTCTAAGAATCAGGCCTTTAAGGGTCTTGATCTTGTTCTCGTCTTCCCATTCCTCAAGATTTGCAATTTGTTATGTTGGTTCTATACTTAGTTCATTTGTACTTAGTCTATACTTGTATAGTTTGTGTCTTGTATGCATATGTAAACCGAGATCGATATGTGATCTCGGTGGGCTTGGGCTCCTTTTTGGGCTAGGTTGTAGTTTGCCTATATATATACGTGTTATGTATAGGGTTTATGGTTGGCCGTTCACTTAAGATAGTTGAACGAGTATTATATTGCTTAAGCATTATACGTTCAATATACGTATGTTTTGAAGCATTATTTGTGTGACTAACGTGTTCTTGTTTGTTCATCTTGAATCATCTTGTGTTATATTCCGAAATAACATCGAGATCTTTGATATCGTATTGAAAGATCCGTCTCTAGAACAAACGATTGGTATCAGAGCCTTTTGAACCATTCAAGGCTCGGGTTTGATATCAAACTATTCAAGATATATTGTTTCTTTGGGTGTGTTGGAGATTTGGTGTGTTAGTGTACTTTTTCCGACGAACAGTGTATCGGAGAAGAGAGTGAATTAGTTTTGCTCAAAGATTGGTTTTGTTTTTGGAAAAAAATCAAATCCCACTAAACTCGGGAGTTTCTTGTTGCCAAATCCAACTGATTAGCTAGTTTTCAGGACAACTTAAGGGTTTTCGGCCAATCTGTTTGGGTTCTCGGCTTACTTTAAGTGTTCTCGGGCAAATCAGATCGTTTTCGGCCGCTTTCAAGTGTTCTTGGGAAAATTAGATCGTTTTTAGCCACTTTCAAGTGTTCTCGGGCAAATTCTGGTGTTCTCGGTCAAAATTGTTCTCGGATAATTTAAGGGTTTATCGATCAAATGCTTGAATGCTTATCTGGAAAAATGTTCTACTATTTTCTTGATGGATTCTCTGGATACTTTCAAATTCCCATTTCTCCTGAAGACCAGGAGAAAACCACCTTTACATGTCCGTATGGAACCTTCGTCTGCCGAAGAATGCCATTTGTACTATGTAATGCTCCGGCCACCTTCCAACGTTGCATGGTGGCCATATTTCATGAAATGATCAAGCACTCTATGGATGTTTTCATGGACAACTTCTCAGTATTTGGAGACTCCTTCGATCGTTGTTTGAAAAACCTAGACAAAATGTTAGTTAGGTGTGAAGAAGTGAACTTAGTACTCAACTGGGAAAAATGCCACTTTATGGTTAAAGAAGGCATCGTTCTCAGTCATAAGATATCGCAATCAGGACTAGAAGTTGATAGGGCAAAAATAGAAACCATCTCCAAACTCCCACCGCCAACTTTAGTCAAAGTCATTAGAAGTTTTCTATGTCATGCAGGATTCTATCGTCGTTTCATAAAAGACTTCTTCAAGATTGCTAGACCTATGACCAAACTTCTGGATAAAGACACACGATTCATCTTCTCTAAAGAATGTTTCGAATCATTCATCACATTAAAAGACAAACTTGTCAACGCACCAATCATGACTACACCCGATTGGACCCTTCCTTTCCAAATCATGTGCGATGCAAGTGACTTTGTAGTTGGAGCCGTGCTTGGACAACGCAAAGAAAAACATTTTCACCCAATTCACTATGCTAGTAAAACTCTTAATGATGCACAAGAAAATTACACCACAATATAAAAAGAGTTATTAGTAGTAGTTTTTGCCTTTGAAAAATTTAGATCCTACCTAGTTCTTTACAAAACCATAGATTACACCGACCATGCCGCCATATGATACCTCTTTAACAAGCAGGATGCAAAACTCCGACTCATCCGGTGGATTCTCTTACTCCAAGAGTTCGACATAGAAGTCAAGGACAAGAAGGGAGCAGAAAATGTAGCTGCAGACCATCTTTCACGCTTAGAATGCCCAGCTTCAAAAGACCATCATGCGGAGATTATCAACGATAATTTTCCACATGAAGTTCTCATGCATATTCAAGCAGTCATGCAAGAGGACGATGAAAGTCCTTGGTTTGCCAATTTCGCAAACTATTTGGCTTGTAGAATCCTAATAAAAGGGCTAACTCATTAACAACGGAATAAATTTTCTTCCGACCTTAAGTTCTATTTCTGGGAAGATCCATACTTGTTTAGGATAGGTGTCGATCAGGTTGTTCGTAGGTGTGTATCACGAAAGGAAGCCTTGGATATTCTCAAACACTGCCATGAAGGACCTACTGGTGGGCACCACAGCAGCGCCACCACGGTTATGAAAGTGTTTGATGCAGGATTTTTCAGGCCTACCATATATAAAGACACACATACTTTGATCCAAGCATGCGATGCTTGTCCAAGAGTCGGAAACCTCTCTGCCAAAAATAAGATGGCTCAAAAAGGCATTCAAATTTGTGAAGTCTTTGATGTATGGGAGATAGATTTCATGGGCCCATTTCCTAACACATTCAGGAATAAGTACATCCTTGTAGCAGTCGAATACGTTTCTAAATGGGTAGAATCACAACCTCTCCCCAAAAATGATGCTCGAGTAGTTGTACGTTTTCTAAAAAGGTTATTTTCACGCTTCGGTACTCCGAAAGCCCTAATTAGCGACAGAGTACTCACTTATGTAACGCACTAATGGACAAAGTCTTAGCACGATATGGAGTCTACCACCGTATGGCAACACCATATCACCCTCAGACTAGTGGGCAAGTAGAAATCTCGAATCGGGGGTTTAAGAGAATGCTTGAAAGAACTATAGCAATGAATCGTAAAAATTGGGCGGAAAAGTTAGATGAAGCTTTGTGGGCCCTTAAGACAGCCTACAAAACCCCCATAAGAACAACTTTCAAAATAGTTTATGGGAAAGCATGTCATCTACCCATAGAACTAAAACACAAAGCTTATTGGGCTCTCGGAGTAGTGAATTTTAATATATAATTCGTCAGTATAAACCGGGAAGATCAGATTCACGAGTTAGAAGAACTAAGGGCATTGGCCTATGAAATCTCCTGGTCTTACAAAGAAAAGACTAAACGTTTACACGACCCCCATTTGAAAGGAAACAAGAAATTTCAAATTGGCAATCGAGTGTTGTTATACAACACACGTCTACGTCTTTTCCCAGGAAAATTGAAATCTCGTTGTACATGTCCAGACGTATTAGAATCAGTTTTTGACTAAGGGACTGTTGAGATCTCAAATTCTAATGGCCACAAGTTCAAAGTCAATGGACATCGGTTAAAACCATACATCGATGGCCCATTCAAAGAGGTTTCGGAGGTACTAATCCTCCACCCAAACCAATAAAGATACCAAAAGAAAGGTCTGGCCAAGACCTTCGTTAAACTAGGCCTTGTATATATGTTCCTTTGTTTTCCTAATATATATATATATGGGTGAGTTAACGTATAATAATGGCTTATCATATATTAGGTACGCGACATTCCTGAGCGTTTGATTAAAAACACGCGATGGCAATTTCGTAAATAACCCAACAGTAGTTCGCGACTAAAATTCGTCGATTACAAATCAACTCTGATCCAAATTCGGAACTTGTCGCTCAATCTAATACAATTTCTAAACTCTAATCACAGCTTAAAGTATGAAATCCCTAAAGTCAAAAACCAAAATTGAAATAGAACGTCCCTGAACATTAAAAATCTTCAAATTGATCAAAAATTGATGATTTAATCAAGTGAATTGATGTGTAAGTGACTTTAAAATCATCAATTGATTATGAAAATACAAATTAACACACTTAATTGAGCTATGATTAGGGTTCATGTTTAAACGTTCTGCTCAAAGTTTAAACGTTCTAACCAAAATAAACACCAAAATTGATGATTTAATCAATCAAATTGATGTGAAGAGGCTTTAGAATCATCAATCGATTATCGAATTGCAGAAATAACGCACTCAATCGAGCTCTGATTAGGGTTCAAAATATTATGTTTAAACATTCTGAAACAAAACTTAAGACCTTTAAACGCTCTGACCAAAAAAAGAGCATCTTTAAAACGTTCCAATAAGTTCAATGAAGTTCTGGGTGTTCAAAAAAGAATGAACATCTTTAAACGTTCTAATACGTTCCAAGAAGTTCAGGTTGTTAAAAAAAGTTTAGAAGTTCTGATAAAGTTTAGAAGTTCTAAGAAGTTCTGGGTGTTCAAAAACGTTTAGAAGTTCTGATAAAATTTAGAAGTTCTAAGAAGTTCTGTGTGTTTAGAACTTCTAAAACTAACAAAAAAAAATAATTAGAACTTCTAAAACTAACAAAAAAAAATAAATACCTGTAAACATGAGATTGAACACTGAAATCACTTCATATAATCTCATAATCATCAAACAATCGTCAATCGACCGTTAATTTGATCATTGATTCGATCATATGAACAAAATATGGAGCGTCTGCAACTGGATTTCTGCAAAACTCAAAATTAATTAATTGAAACTTCAAATTGATGATTAATTGGATCAATTTCAAAGTTTAATTGATCAAATAGTTCAACAATTTCAATTTCAATTTCAATTGGGCAATTTTATCAACTGACATATGAGCAACGATTGATGGTTGTGTCGGAAGAAGATGGTGGTCGCGAAGGTGGATGGTGTACGGAATCGTTGAACGGCAATGGTGAAGGTGGACGGAATCGACGGGAGAAGAGTTTGACGGAGGCCGGCTCACGTAATTGTGATTTTAGGATTAGGATGGTTATTGAATATGGACGTTCCAGAATGTCGCGTACCTATTGTAAGATAAAGGATTTTCGTATTCTAACCTTTATCTATCTATATATATATATATATATATATATAGTTTCTCTAAAACATGGGGGCGTGCTCCTTGAAGCACGGTCTCGTGCCACAAAGTGCGGGCCGGAATCTTCGCAGCAAAAATTTCAGTCAAACTGGTTTATAACGGAATTGTCAACTTAAAACATGGGGCCGTGCTTCTACAAGCACGGGGTCGTGCCTGACAACTAGTTGGCTATAAAAGGCATCATTTGCCAATGCATTTCTTGCACCAACCCAAACATAAACACTCTCCCCTAAGATCAAAACATGCCAACTGAGATGAACAAGAAGTTCACACTCCTTGCCAACCGAGGAACGAAACCCAACACATACCCAAAACCAAGATTTTGATGAAACTACAAGAACTTGTCAAAAAAACTCACTGAAATGAATCTCCTTGCGGAGATGCGTCTCATTCAGCTCACTGAATCAATAGAGAATATGAAAATGAAACTTTGAGACATCAACGAGCAACTCCAGTTTCAAGTTCTTGGCTTCACGTACTTTCCCCCACCAGGACCATTCGGCGAAGGGGAACCCTTCGGTGGAATATAGAGACTATAGTTTTCTGTTTTCTTGTGCAAACAAGTGCACTAGGCACAATGTGTTAGGACCCTCGGGCTTAACCCGATTAAATTTACGTTTATAGGAAAACCGGGCTTATCCCATAATTGTTTTAGGACCTTTTTAATTTAATGAAAAATTAATGTTTAGGATGATCAAACTGTTAAAATAACATGCTAAACATCGTTCTAAAAAATTCTGGCTCTCGCTTTTGGCTTTAAAAAAATATAAGAAAAATTCAGTGACAAAAAGCATGGGGCCGTGCTTCTTGAAGCACGGGCCCGCTGACTCCGTACAATTCTCGGAATCATAAACATTTATTCCCCTATCAGCACGGGACCATGCTCCAAGAAGCACGGGGCCGTGCTCAAAGACACAGTCTCTATATAACATGTGCAAAACTCACTATTCCATCCATACCAAACACAAGTTTACAGAAATGGAAAGTAAGAAAATGGAATGGAGACCAGTGAGAAGGGACAAGCATGGTGATTTGAGGAAGAAATCATGAGGCTCCGGTGTATTGTGAGAGACCAAGTCGAGAGTAACATCCAAACTGAGGCTCGCCTAATCAAGCTGACTAACAAAGTCGAACTACTCCAATTTTAGAATTTCCATGTTGTGGATAGCCACAACAAAGATGTGAACTTAAAGCTCAATTATCTTAACCGAGAGATCGTGAAGCTCGATAAAAAGCTTTCTGAGCTCGTGGAAACTAAACGAGCCCCGCCACACATTCAAGACTTGTTCTGGAATAGTGATCGTTAGAAGTTCGGACTTTGTCTTGCTAGGAGTTACTCTTGCTAGTTTTATGTTTCGTAATTCGGGATTGTTGTTTTACTTTTCTTTCTATTATGTTTAATTATATTTTATGTTTAATGAAGATTAAGACTTCTATCTTAACTTTAATTCTTAAAGAAAATCAGTTTAAAAACGAACCAGCTCGACAAATAAACAGCAAACACCAAAAACCGATGCCTTTTCACCAATTTCTCAAATATGTGCCTCAAATCTTCGATTTCCAACCAAAGGTATGTTAAATTAACAAATATATTGTTCAAATTCATCTTTCTAGGTCTAAAATCAAACCCCAAATCTCACCAATTGATGAAATCGGGTACAAACCCAGAAAATTAGATGGGTTGATTGTTTAGATCTAGGGTAGTGAGTTGTTAGTTAGATTTGCACTTAAGTTTTGTCAAGAAAAACCATTAGGCCTCATACCTTGGATGATTTGTTTAAAACTTGAACCCGAATGATATGTTAAAACCGGTTGGAATCGCAAGTTCGAGTCTTGATTATGATAGAATTAGGGTTAAAAACACGGTTGTGCTTTACAAAACACAACCCGTGGTCACCCTCTGGTCAACAAAAAGTCAAAAATCAGAGACTAGGTTAAACTACCAAGAACCCGCAGCGTGGGGCCGTGCTTTCAAAAGCACGGTACCGTGCTTGATAAAAACATGGGGTCGTTCTTGAAGAAACACGGCACCGTGGTCGACAAACTGTTCCATGCCTTTAGCAAATTTTTGATAAGAAAGCCACTAATCTAAGTATAAATTGCAGATGGCTGAATACGGTGACGATGAACACGCTTTCCTATTCTTTCCCGACCAACCCGACAGAGATAGACAGGCCCGACAATGCATGGGCTATCTAAACAACTGTCGCCCAGAATCACATTTCTATGCTTGCAAGGACACACTAAAGCAAGTGAATCAATGGGAGAGGTACAAAACGTTCGTGAAAGGACCGTGGGTGCGTGTGTTGAATCAAAAGGGTAAGGCAGTGATCGAATTGACAAAGGAGTTTTTAGCCTCGTTCTCTTTCAAGACGAGGAATTTGAGTATGTGGGATGAGGAAGCTGTAGAGTTTAGGTGTGGGGGAGTATGGTACACGACATCAATGACCCGGTTAGGTATTGATTTAGGGATTTACACGAGTGAGAAAACTGACAGTCCCATCTGGTTCGAATCCATGATTACATTTTCGGATGTGGACGAAGCAGGAGATACCAAAAAGGAAGCATAGGAACTACTGAGTTATGGGGATGAAGCCTACTGTGCCAGCAGCTCAAATAGCACCGCCTTACGTGACCCGCTCATGAGATACATTCACCGACTGTTTAGCCACACGTTAACATCACGCGGATAGAGCGAAGTAGTGGTGAATCTGAGGGATTTATGGGCTCTGTATTGCATAAAGAATAATATGGCTTGCAATATCACTTATCTGTTCTGGTATCTTTTCAGAACAAATTCAAATGCAAAGAGCCCGAATACCCCGATCTTAGGCGGTACCTGGATTTATAAGCTTTACAAAGCCGATAATGCAGACACAGAAGGAACCCGAAGCCCGAACCCGATCACACTCAGCCTCAATTATTGCATCAGCATGCAAATGGTCCAACAGGTCAGCCGAAACCCGAAAATGTGGAGGTTTTACGATGCCTTGAACCAAATTTGGGATCTTGATGACCCGGCTGACATGATGATCCAGTATATACCTGAGAGGATGGGAGGATCACCACCCCTACAGAACCGCCGCTGCACATACCACCAGCATGGAGGCTCCTCTTCATCAGGGGCCGGACCCAGCTCGTCACACGACAGCCAATATTCATTTGAGGGCCTATACGGGCTCATTGACCAATTCCAAGCTAACACTACCGCCTCGTTTGATAGGTTGACAAGTCAAATTGCGGACTCGAATGCACAAAGAGCCGCAGAATACGCAGAAACGAGGCAAGAAATTAACAGGCTCAGTAATCGCATGGATAGGCAGTGGGGACCGTTCGACCCGGACACGGGAAACTAACGAGCGGCGGCGATGGTAGGTCCAACATGGTTATGGGTTCGGCTGTTGGTAACTATATGACTTTATTATCATGCTTGTTTGAACAATTTACATTACTTCGTTTGTTTGGTTGGTTGGTTGGATACTTTTATGGCCGTGGGTGCCAAAGACATTTAAGTAGGTACTTATTTACCCAATTTTCAGTAGAATTATGCTTAGTTGTTTGTGGTTGTTTGCAGTTTTATATTATCCAGGTAGAAAATAGGAAAACGGACAAAAAACATGGGACGCTCTGTCGAAATTTCGATAACCCGTAGGGAAGTACCTCTCCATTTTACCCACCATACTTCATTCGAATTTTAGTCTTTTTATTGAATCTTTTCACATTGAGGACAATGTGAGATTCAAGTGTGGGGAGGGGATCACTTGACCAGCTGCTTGCTCAACTAAGTATAAAATTGTCAAGTAAACTAAATTTTTGTAGCAAACAAAGATCATTTTTCATAATCAAACCAAATAGTCTAGGAAAATATTTTTTGCAAATAACCAAACTAAAAATATATTATAACCAAAAAAGTGAAAAGGTAAAAAGAAGTTTTGTAATATTGAGAATAAATTTATGCAAAATATGACGTTTGATATGGGCTAAATTATATATAAATATTATAAATATTTCTTACACTTTTGAGTAACTTCAAGGTTGTTTTTATTAAATAAATCGTCTATTTGGTTCGTAATTAAATGTGATGGGTGCATTTTAGGTACTCATATTTGCATATTAATTATATACAAAATGCACCAATATTAATATAATTTTAAAACTGGTTGGTCATATAAATAAAACAGACTAATAATAATAAATTGAAAGTAAATGTGACTCCAACAACTATTAGAAATCAAGTTCATCAGTTATTGTTCCAATTGATATACTTGGTGCGTTAGAATTTTATGCAGGAGACAAGAAAATAATGTAGGCCCAAGAATAATTAAATAAATGGGCTATTGATCGTGAAACAAAATATACATAAAAAACGGGGGTTCAAAATCAAAACCCTGGGAGAAAGTGAGAAGGCTTAAGGCCTTTGCTTTTGGAACGATTTTTGGTGGGTGGTCATCAGCAAGGAAAATAACCATAGAGCCACCCACCTCAAAAAGTCTTCATGTCGTTGAATAAAAGAACAATTGGGAAACAACTAAGCAGGGAGGTCAAAAAGTCAATCGGTATTAATAAGAGATCAAACTATTTGGCAAGTTACTCAACTATATTTTATTTCTTTTTACGATGAACCGCAATAAATATATTATATTTGTTTCATTCGTAATTATGATTGGCTTAACTTTTATGTTGCCTGGGTTTAGATGAATACTTTTTAGACTCGTTCTACTTTTGGTTTTGGATTATTATTGACTGGTTCATGCTTTGGAAAGTGTTTATTTTATTTGGTTGTGATGAATATGCGTATTTGGTATTGATATATGATCAATTTTATATTCCTTATGTGTCTTTGTGAACGTCTTTCATGTATGGATGCATATTAGGTTGTTTACTGTGTTTTTGTAACTAGTTTATGGTTTATTGTTAACGTATTCCATAGGAGCGGTAATTGAGAGTTTAGAGATACTTTTTATTCTGTCACTTGAGAGACCGGGAGGTAATTTATTCTTTGGTTATCTTAGCATAGTTAGGTAAGGTGAGACCGGGAGGTGATCCGAACCATTTAACCATTGAGCTGTACATGATATTTATGGTTCTTAGGTATTGTTGGTGAGACCGGGATGTGATCTAGCATACTTTAGTTATTCCTTAAGTTTCATAATTTTAGAATACGGTACCAATCATTAATCCAATCCTAGAGTCTACGAGTTGACTAGTAGGATTTCTTGCCTAGATAGTTTTCCCCCCTATTTGAGTTCTGACCCGAATTGTTCGTGTCTAATTTTAGTGTCAGTTTTAGAGTTGGTATAATTTTGTTTTATTTAATAATTAAAAAAACACAAAAATCAATTAAATCTATTTATTTAAGTAATTACTCAGAGTCTAGTTTAGGTATCGCTAGTGTCCTTTGGGTTCGACATCCGGACTTCATTACACTTAACTACAGTCGATAGATACACTTGCCTGTCTAGTGGTCTAGCATTAGGATAGTCTAGATTTATAAATTTAAAACTAGAGTGTCAAGGTTAGGTTAAATTTTTTAGTAGACCGTTTTGCACATCAAGTTTTTGGCGCCGTTGCCGGGGATACTTAGGCGATAGCAAAACTAGCGTTGATTGAACTTAATTGATTAGTTGGCCTTTTTGTGTCTTGATTTTTGGTGTGTCTTGTGAGTTTGTGTCATAGATTTAGTGCGTCTAGTCGTGTTTAGGATAATTTAGTTTGTGTTTTATTTTATCGAGTCTGGTTAATATGTTCTATAGTTCGAGTCAGTTTAGGAGTATATTTTATCAAAGATGTTGGAAAGAGATGTTGTTGGAAAGAGCCGAACAAGAGGAACGTGAAAGATTCCAAAAGATTAATGAATTGGAAGTTAGGCTTGATAAGTTGATCGAAAGAGAAAGACTCCGTAAGATAGAGGAACTCGAAGCTAGGTTAGACGAGATAAGTGCTAGAATTCAAAATAAGAGTTTTTCTAACAAGGAGCAGGAAGTCGTCTATGAAACAGATGATGAATTCTGAAATAATGATGATGAGGGCGTGATAGAAGAAATGGAGTTAGAGCTACCTGATTACACAGATCTGAGCGAAGATGCCGTTGTGGAGCCACTTGACCAGATGGAAGATGACAAAGACGAGGAGCATGCACCATCTTGGGAATATGAGTTTGGTGATGAGTTAGTGGGTTTACCAGTTTATGAAGAACACAAACAATTTGACCCTGTTGCGATCTTATCTATTTAGAAAAACTAATCATGGGGAAGCCAACAATGGAGAACATAATGTCACCAGAAGTAGAAAAAGAAGAGGAAGTGATAACAGAGGATAAGAAGTCATTAGAGTTAGTTGAGTCGTTACATCCTATGAAGGTTAGCAAGTCTGTGGAGAAACTAGATAGTGGATCGCCACCGAAATCGACAAAGCCATAGAAGAGGGAGCGATAATGCTTGGATCGACATGTTTTGAGGGTTCAAAAATGGTTCATTAAGAATTATAGGACAACACTGAAATGCAAGAATAACCATTTTCCTCACTATATGTCATGTATTAGGTTTGGCCGGGTAAATTTAAGTATTGGTGGTCCGACCTGTTTGAATGTTTCAAAATGCTTTTAAGTTTCACTGTGTGCTATTTGTTAAAATATGTTGGACGGGTGGAATTAAACGGGTTAGACCGGGGTTGGATAAAAGAAAAGCTTCCTGATTGAGATTTCGGGAGCGAGTCTGGCTGAAGACTCTTCTGTTAACTTAGCGCTACCCGGGAGGCAACCCGGCAATTTGTTTTACTTTATATTTATTTTTCTTTTTTTTTCTAGCTTTCTTGTGCTGCTTGTTTCTTGGTTTGCTTTCAGGTCGTCCTGGATGTTATTGGATGAATGATGATACATGGTTTGATTCAAGTGCGGGGAGGCCATTTGCTGATTGATTGCCGTTTCGTTCGTTAGTGACAGCTTGGTAGAGAGCATTGGAGTCTGAGGCTTTCGTTCTAATTGGAGGGCACAGGACACGACTCATAACACATATCTGCATCTTTACTGGGGGAGTCTGTTCCACTTAACCTATACCATGAATGTGCTATAATTTATGTCATTTTCCTGTCTCATTGAGGACAATGTGACATTTAAGTGTGGGATGGGAAACTGACATTTTTATATTAAAAAAAATAAAAAAAAATTAAAAAAAATAATAATAAAATAAAAAAAAAGTTTAAAAAAATATTCAAACAAAAATTGTCCTGAATACTTACCGAAATTTTTTGCAAATAATGGAAAATGATAGAAAAATCGAGATTGGTTTTAAAACTACTATTATATATGAGATTAAATAAAAATAACGCACTAAACTTGGGATGTGTCGGTGGCCCAACTAGCTTTAATAGTCCTATTTAGCAAATTTTATATATCTAATAATTTGAAAAACGATGAAACCGAATTTCGATACTTAGGGAGGATTACCATAATCTAAAAACCTTGAGATGGTAATACTTAGATGCACTCAAAGCAACACACCACCACATGTCCATCTTTTTACGAGCTTAGAAATAGTTATACACTTTAGGGTGATATAAAAAAATGAAAAAAAAAAGAAAAAAAAATAAAAGAAAAAAAAAGAAGTATGTTTTGAAAGTGTATTGTGAAAAGTTATTCCAAGAACGCAAATGCATGTGAGAAAGTTATGTATTGTAAAATGACAAAGAAGCATTCTTTAAAGTTAGTAAAAGAGGCCAAAGATGCACATACTAGACGGGACTTAGAGTTTACGTGTTACCAAGGGGATAGTGACTCTGAGGATACACTATTGGGGCTCGAAGGTTTTTAGTCAATAAATATTTTATTAGGGATATATAGGACAAAGTCCAATAATATTTAGGGTATGCTCGTACGGCCTTCACATGACCATTCATCCATCAAATTTCACCGAGTGCATCTACTTAGTACCATCAACGAGTCATTGCTTATGGTGATTTGTCAAACCATTCTGCTTTAACTCTAGTTTTTCTAGCTCTCTTTGTTTGAGATGGGGTAGGTGTAGCCGTGGTTTTTGAACTTAAAACGCTTAATGCAATTGGGGGCTTGATAGGCTGGTGGCTGGGTTTAAGTGGACAACAATATCGGCAATCGCGGTTTTGCGTTTATCTATGCTTAAAAGATAACCTATATGTATTAAAGATCAGTTTCCTATATTATGATTCCATTCAAAATACTTTTTCAGGGACGAAAAATGTTTAAGTGTGGGGATATTTGATATGGGCAAAATTATATATAATATTATAAATATTTCTTACACTTTTGAATAACTTCAAGGTTGTTTTTATTAAATAAATCGTCTATTTGGTTCGTAGTTAAATGTGATGGGTGCATTTTAGGTACTCGTATTTGCATATTAATTATATACAAAATGCACCAATATTAATATAATTTTAAAACTGGTTGGTCATAGAAATAAAACATATTAATATACAAAATGCACCAATATTAATATAATATAAAACTGGTTGGTCATAGAAATAAAACAGACTAATAATAATAAACTGAAAGTAAATTTGACTCCAACAATTATTAGAAATCAAGTTCATCAGTTATTGTTTCAATTGATATACTTGGAACGTTGGAATTTTATACAGGAGACAAGAAAATAATGTAGGCCCAAGAATAATTAAATAAATGGGCTAGAGATCGTGAAAAAAAAAATATAAAAAACGGGGGATCAAAATCAAAACCCTGGGAGAAAGTGAGAAGGCTTAAGGCCTTTGCTTTTGGAATGATTTTTGGTGGGTGGACGGCAGCAAGGAAAATAACCATAGATCCACCCACCTCAAAAAGTCTTCACGTCGTTGAATAAAAGAACAAATGGGAAACAACTAAGCAGGGAGGTCAAAAAGTCAATCGGTATTAATAAGAGATCGAACTACTTGGCAAGTTACTCAACTATATTTTTATTTCTTTTTACGATGAACCGTAATAAATATATTATCTTTGTTTCATTAGTAATTATGATTGGCTAAACTTTTATGCTTTTTGGGTTTGGATGAATACTTTTTAGACTCGTTCTACTTTTGGTTTTGGATTATTACTGATTGGTTTATGCTTTGTTAAAGTTTTTATTTTATTTGGTTGTGATGCATATGCGTATTTGGTATTAATATATGATCAATTTTATATTCCTCATATGTCTTTGTGAACGTCTTTCATGTATGGGTACATATTAGGTTGTTTACTGTGTGTTTGTAACTAGTTTATGGTTTATTATTAACGTATTCCGTAGGAGCGGTAATTGAGAGTTTAAAGATACATTTTATTCTATCACTTGAGAGACCAGGAGGTAATTAAGTGTCGTTTGTTTTGGTCTTTTGCGGGTTTGCGTAGTGATTGCACAGAAGTGAGTTACCCTAGACTTCTTTAGATTCTTACAGATTCGAATTATAAACGAATTTAATAAAAATACCACTTTACGCCTTAGTGTGTTTTGTGATTAGAGAGACCGGGAGGTAATAGTAAGGCCCCGATCCTGGTGCCCTACTTTAGCGTCGGATTTACTCATAAATAGAGTTCTACAAATTAGAGTTTAATAAAAGTTTTGCGGAATATTAAAACGTTAATCCTTTATTGCAAAACCTTTGAGATTTTCTTTAAGACCATAACAATAACGTCGTATTTAAAACACCATTTTTTCCATCTTCATATGCCAGCCGTTCAATCCATGCCATGTGCCATCCTCGTGCTCGCTCTTTAGTCTGCTCACCTGTGTGCATACTAAAAGTCAGCTACGCTGAGTGAGTTCTAGTTAATCAAGCAACTTACCATACAACCATTAAATGCAATCACATACGTGTCCGAAGACACATACTCCACTGTCTGACAGGTTCACCTTACCACTTAATTGTTCCCTACGTCTTAGCCACTTGTTTTACAGAAGCACATAGAGGCTTGCCCTCCCACGCACTCACGTTATGCCACTTAATAACGAAGGCACGTATAGGCTTACCCTACCACGCACTCACGTCATGCCACTTGAATAACGAAGGCACGTATAGGCTTACCCTACCACATACTGTCGCCATGCCACTAACACCCTTACTAGACCCTTGCCGCTTTATCACACTCTACCTCTGCTTGTCTACATCACACTTTCTATCATTACATCATTTACATAATAACGAAGTTACATCATAGCATTCATACACACTAATAACCACTTAACAATCATGCTTCTTGGCGATACGTGCAATAACAGAAGATCGTTCACGCACCGTCAAGAATTCAAATCTAACTCGTATATCCTCTATAGCGTACACTTACCACTTAAGGTAAGTGTTTCACACTTCACATCGAGTATGCACACAGCCCCGAAAACATAACAAGGAAATGGGGCTAGAAACTCACCTGGATCCTGTTGCGCTCTCCGTTAATCGTTATTCCCTTCTTTAACTGAGCCCGGCTAACTGTTAAATATATATATGTTAATTAACCGTGTAATTGATTAAGTCGGTATTTTAGTTAACCAATGCAATGTCTAAGTTGGGCTCGCTTGATTAGTCTATGATGATAAACTAGTTTGTTTTAGATAGGATATGAGCTTAAACTTGTGGACTTAGTTAGGCCAGCCCAACTGTCCTTTAAGGCATTTGGGCCTAACTGGGATCAGGCCCAATCCACACAGAAAACTGGCCAGCCGAGAAATCTTGGCAGAGAGCCCAATGAGTTGACCGAGAACCCATATTTGACCGAGAACATGAGTTGTTCGAGAACCTTTGGTGACCGAGAACCCTGGTCACCGAGAACCCCGATTTACCGAGAACTCAGGTCACCGAGAATTCCAGTTGACCGAGAAACCATATTGGCCGAAAACCCTTGTCTAATGGTATTTGCCCATATCAGTTCATATCTTTTTATCTTTTTCATTCCCTTCCTAGCCCGGTTAACTGCTAACAGTCCATATCATGACTTTTAACCACCTTTTTGCCATTTTCCCTAACCGTTTTACACCTAATATTAATACATCACCTAGATCTGACCCGTTTTAGGTATAAAGCTTAAACCTTTATAGATTTAAAACATTATAGGCTAGATCTAGGGTTTCCTTTACAAACCCTATGTAACCATGAGTTCATTAAGTTCACTTTAATAATCAAGTTCGCAACTTAATGGTTTATCCAGACCCGATCTACTCTATGCTTAAGTTTAAGGCAAACCATTTTATAAAAACGTAACCTTTAATGTTAAAGCACGTACCTTTAAGCGTTTTAAGCTTCGGGTTAGCTTGTTTATGAACTATGATCTTGTATCTTGCTTGCTTGTTTAAGATTTATCAAGATTCTAGCTTGTTTTGGTCGCGGGTCTCCTTCTCTTGCTTGCGGCCGTAAGAGCGAGATTATATGTGTGTGTTTTAAGGTGTGGAGAGAATAAGATGGATAAGACGGATGAAAATGGAAAGGATTAGGGTTTAAGGGGGTATTTATACTCCCTTAAGCCCATGGACCTAAAGCCCATCTTTCATTTTTGGTCCATAATCAATTTCATCTAATTTGCCTACCTTCCTTTCATCTTAAATATTTTATTATTTATTATTATTCAACTAATTTAATTAATTTACCCGACGCAAATAATATATTAATTATTATTCTAGAAATTTCGGGATGTTACAAGTCTACCCCCCTTATAAGAGGTTTCGTCCCCGAAACCTACTTCGCTATCCTAGCAGGGTTATTCCCTGCTCTGCCCCTTCATAGAACGTCATACTTCCTCACTTACCACTTAACTTCTTGTCTTAACAATCATCGACTTGACCATGGTCCTTAGCTTTCTTAGGTAGCTTCCCATGAAGTTCCCAATGATGGTTTCATTACACAAGAAATGGCTACTACTTTAATCATTACCGTCTACTATTGGCCCGATCAGGTCGGGACTATTGATCAATCACAAGTTATTCATATGAAATCACAAGAAAACACAACTCATTCATAAAATCAAACATAAGAAGGAAATCATTCAAGCTTGTCAGACAAAACATAGGTTCATACTGTAACATAAAACACCCCTTAACAACACTAACATAAATCAAGTGTGACAAGCCACTTATTCTTCTGCAACCTTCTCAGTGACCGATAAATCTTCCTCTCACGCATCTCTCCTTCTTTCCTCCACCGCTACAGCTTCCTTGCAATCTCTAGCTATGTGACCTGATTTACCACACTTGTAACAATTCTGGTCTTCGGTGCATTCACGAGAGATGTGTCCCTTCTTCCCGCATCGGTAGCACTGGTTTGGACAAGCCTTGCATTCTCCCAAGTGCATCTTCCCACACACTTTGCATGCTTCCTTGTCTGCCATCTTCTGTGTCTTATTCCCCGCATACTCCACTACATTTGCAAGCCGTTTGGTTCCCTTCCCTCCTTCCATATCTTCCACTTCCACATCATCCGACGCCAGATCATTATAAGCCATCTCTGCTAACTCAACTGCAGACTCAAAGGTAGCAGGTTTGTTAGCCCTGACTAACATGCAGACCTTCTGGGGAAGTCCCCTGATGTAGTACTTGATCCGTTTCGACTCAGTGTTCACCATGTCAGGCACCAGCCTAGACATGCGGTTGAATTCAATGGTGTACTCGCAGTGTGTCATCTTGCCCGCCTTCAGATTTAGAAACTTCATCTCGGCCCTCTCAACCTCGGCATCAGCACAGAACCTTTTCATCACTAACTCCTTCAGGTCATTCCACCTCATTGCCTTAATCTCTTCTCGAGTCCTCCTTTGTCCCACAGTTTCCTACCAGTACATAGCCTCATCTTCAAATGACTGAGTGGCATAACCCACTGCTTGGTCCGGACGGCACTCGCTAATTCGTATAATCTTGTCTATTGTGGTTATCCATTGGAGAGTAGCGATTGCATCTCCCAAACCAGTTAGCTTCGATGGTCGCAGCCTTTGAATGACTTGTAGTTGCACCCACCTCGGCCCCTCCTCCTATAATCACCATTCACTAACTTAACCACACTCGAGGCCTCCCTCTCCCTTTCGTCATCTTTCCTACCATCTCTTCCCGCCCTTTCAGTGGTTCTTTCACGGCCTCCAGCAGTCCCCTCCGGAGTCATGTACTTCACAGCAGCTGCTACAGCTTGAACAATAGCTGCTTGAATTGCAGGATCTAGTTGAACACCCCTTCGTTGTTGCTCAGGTTTCTTCTAGTTGCTCTTCCTTCACCTATGGTGTTGGAAGTTGTTTCTACCGAAGGTTGTCGGACACGACGAGGCCTGCCACGACGTCCAGTGCGGCATCCTGCTCCAGTAACTGCCCTAGATCCAGCCATCATATTCTAAAAAGGAAAACACAAACGTCATCACTCGAGGAAATATTTAACACATGGTACGTAAGGTAAGTATTTAATGACATTGATCAAGTGTAATTAACTATTTGTATTACTCCTCAGGTTCTACATACTCCCCTTTATGATTTCGCTTGTGCTAGTTTCTACTTTTAAACAGTTAATCAATCAAACAATCAATTAATCCTATCCCTAACATACACATATCCTTCTTTTAGCAACTAAGCTAACATTAACGTTCATTATTTGACCATACACTTTACCTTTACCGAGCTTGCTTGAGAGACACATGCCTATCTTGAACTGGCATCTACTTTCTTTTGTTACTTAAATCCCATTCTCTGTTCAAGTCTAAGCATGTAGGATGCTTAAATCTCTCGAACTTTGCTCTGATACCAACTTGTAAGGCCCCGATCCTGGTGCCCTACTTTAGCGTTAGATTTACTCATAAATAGAGGTCTACAAATTAAAGTTTAATAAAAGTTTTGCAGAATATTAAAACGTTAATCCTTTGTTGCAAAACATTTGAGCTTTTCTTTAAGACCATAACAATAACATCGTATTTAAAACACCATTTTTTCCATCTTCATATGCCAGCCGTTCAATCCATGTCATGTGCCATCCTCGTGCTCGCTCTTTAGTCTGCTCACCTGCGTGCATACTAAAAGTCAGCTACGCTGAGTGAGTTCTAGTTAATCAAGCAACTTACCATACAACCATTAAATGCAATCACATACGTGTCCGAAGACACATACTCCACTGTCTGACAGGTTCACCTTACCACTTAATTGTTCCCTACGTCTTAGCCACTTGTTTTACAGAAGCACATAGAGGCTTGCCCTCCCACGCACTCACGTTATGCCACTTAATAACGAAGGCACGTATAGGCTTACCCTACCACGCACTCACGTCATGCCACTTGAATAACGAAGGCACGTATAGGCTTACCCTACCACATACTGTCGCCATGCCACTAACACCCTTACTAGACCCTTGCCGCTTTATCACACTCTACCTCTGCTTGTCTACATCACACTTTCTATCATTACATCATTTACATAATAACGAAGTTACATCATAGCATTCATACACACTAATAACCACTTAACAATCATGCTTCTTGGCGATACGTGCAATAACAGAAGATCGTTCACGCACCGTCAAGAATTCAAATCTAACTCGTATATCCTCTATAGCGTACACTTACCACTTAAGGTAAGTGTTTCACACTTCACATCGAGTATGCACACAGCCCCGAAAACATAACAAGGAAATGGGGCTAGAAACTCACCTGGATCCTGTTGCGCTCTCCGTTAATCGTTATTCCCTTCTTTAACTGAGCCCGGCTAACTGTTAAATATATATATGTTAATTAACCGTGTAATTGATTAAGTCGGTATTTTAGTTAACCAATGCAATGTCTAAGTTGGGCTCGCTTGATTAGTCTATGATGATAAACTAGTTTGTTTTAGATAGGATATGAGCTTAAACTTGTGGACTTAGTTAGGCCAGCCCAACTGTCCTTTAAGGCATTTGGGCCTAACTGGGATCAGGCCCAATCCACACAGAAAACTGGCCAGCCGAGAAATCTTGGCAGAGAGCCCAATGAGTTGACCGAGAACCCATATTTGACCGAGAACATGAGTTGTTCGAGAACCTTTGGTGACCGAGAACCCTGGTCACCGAGAACCCCGATTTACCGAGAACTCAGGTCACCGAGAATTCCCGTTGACCGAGAACTCTCGTTGACCGAGAAACCATATTGGCCAAAAACCCTTGTCTGATGGTATTTGCCCATATCAGTTCATATCTTTTTATCTTTTTCATTCCTTTCCTAGCCCGGTTAACTGCTAACAGTCCATATCATGACTTTTAACCACCTTTTTGCCATTTTCCCTAACCGTTTTACACCTAATATTAATACATCACCTAGATCTGACCCGTTTTAGGTATAAATCTTAAACCTTTATAGATTTATAACGTTATAGGCTAGATCTAGGGTTTCCTTTACGAACCCTATGTAACCATGAGTTCATTAAGTTCACTTTAATAATCAAGTTCGCAACTTTATGGTTTATCCAGACCCGATCTACTCTATGCTTAAGTTTCAAGGCAAACCATTTTATAAAAACGTAACCTTTAATGTTAAAGCACGTACCTTTAAGTGTTTTAAGCTTCTGGTTAGCTTGTTTATGAACTATGATCTTGTATCTCGCTTGCTTGTTTAAGATTTATCAAGATTCTAGCTTGTTTTGGTCGCGGATCTCCTTCTCTTGCTTGTGGCCGTAAGAGGGAGATTATATGTTTGTGTTTTAAGGTGTGGAGAGAATAAGATGGATAAGACGGATGGAAATGGAAAGGATTAGGGTTTAAGGGGTATTTATACACCCTTAAGCCCATGGACCTAAAGCCCATCTTTCATTTTTGGTCCATAATCAATTTCATCTAATTTGCCTACCTCCCTTTCATCTTAAATATTTTATTCTTTATTATTATTCAACTAATTTAATTAATTTACCCGACGCAAATAATATATTAATTATTATTCTAGAAATTTCGGGATGTTACAGTAATTTATTCTTTCGATACCTTAGCATAGTTAGGTAAGGTGAGACCGGGAGGTGATCCGAACCAATTAACCATTGAGTTGTACAAGATATTTAGGGTTCTTAGGTATTGTTGATGAGACCGGGAGGTGATCTAGCATACTTTAGTTATTCCTTAAGTTTCATAATTTTAGAATACGGTACCAATCATTAATCCAATCCTAGAGTCTACGAGTTGACTAGTAGGATTTCTTGCCCAAGTAGTTTTTCCCCCTATTTGAGTTCTGACCCGATTGGTTCGTGTCTAGTTTTAGTGTCAGTTTTAGAGTAGGTATTATTTAGTTTTATTTAATAATTAAAAAATCACAAAAATCAGTTAAATCTATTTATTTAAGTTATTAGTCAGAGTCTAGTTTAGGTGTCGCTAGTGTCCTTTGGGTTTGACATCCGGACTTCATTAGGCTTAACTACATTCGATAGGTACAGTTGTCTGTCTAGTGGTCTAGCATTAGGATAGTCTAGATTTATAAATTTAAAACTAGAGTGTCTAGGTAAGGTCAGATTTTCTAGTAGACCGTTTTAAACATCAACGTTTATACCCAATTCCTCCGTTAATGTGAGATAAACCTCATGCCATATAAATATTGTTTCGGAAGCATTGAGTGAGTCATATGTTTCGTGTGAAATAGAATTTGTCGCAATTAGTCATTTCAAGACCGCACGAAGCATTATATAAGGAAGAATGTAATGTCACTACAAACCCCTCAAACCATTCTCCAAATTACAAAACCCAGAAACTTTACAAAACCTTACCACTTTATCCCTCTCACAGGTAAAATACGAAACTGGTCTTTTACCGACAGATCCTAAAGAACTGGAAATGCATTCTTTTTATTTCAATTTCCTTTGCTGCATACATTTCGCAGAACCTAGGTTGCCTCCAGAACTTAGGGAGAGAATTTTTCTCTTTAGCAATAAGGTTAGGAAAAAGTGGCGCCAAGATGAACAAAAGCCATCATTTTGTGGAGTTTCCAAAAGCGCAATGAAAAGAAGTGCAAAAATATATTAACAATTCTTAGGATGCGGAAATTGCTCCTACGAAGGAAGATGTAGAAAAAATCAAACTAGTCTCAACATGAATATACCGAATTAATGAGGGTGGGCGCTATTAGGCTCAAATCCGAACGATCCATTAGAGTTGGGAGTTATGATCAGAGCAGGATTGAGGAAGAAATGATTCACATCCTCAACAAAACTGGTCTTGACGATATGACCTTAAAAGAGTCACTAGGTTTTTTTTAAAATAAAAAATAAAAATAAAAAATAATATGTTTTCACACAAACGGGAGAAAAGAAGATAACCATTGAAGACATCTTCTCGACAATCAGCAGAAGTTGTATTTACCATCCTCATTAACCTAAACCCTTGAACCACCACAAAATACCAAACCCCTACAAAACCAACCCATATTACCTTCCGATCTATGCAACCCTTCACAAAGGTGGAGATTTGAACTTGTTACAATCTTATTTTTCACATGTCACATCTTGTCTAAAAGTGTTCACATACATAAATCACATGTATGGCCAGATATATAAAACCGAGTGTGAGTGAACATTGTGAGAACGTGACGTTTTGCATAAACAGAAGCTCATAAAAACAAATCACCTTTTTATATATCACTACATATATTCCTGTGATTTAAGGTTGGTTTTTGTTCCCATTTTCTTAGAACGCTTTTGGGGATAATTGAAGCTATGGTCCTAACTTGCTATTTTTAGAGAATGTTTATAAGTAGCTTGCTTGAGGACAAGCAAGGTTCAAGTGTGGGTATGTTTGATGCATACAAAATTATACATCTTTTCAGCATCAAATAATCTCTAAACACTGCAACTTCTATCAAGTAAATTAGCTCAGAAGGCTATTTATCACACTAAAATACAATTTCAGGTAAACCCAATCCTTAAACGAAGAAACAAGTGAAAAGACGAAGAAAAAAGAAAGAAAACCCAAGAAAAACCTCAACCACGCCCCCCGAACTTCTAGAACCACGCCCCATGCTTCTGAACACAAGAAAAGACAAAAAACTACAAGAAAAGACAAATACTAGACACAAAAGCAAGGGGCTGTGCCAAAACAACCACGGGGCCGTGGTCACCTTCAGATAAGACAAAAAGGAATTAGCACATGTCATTAAAAAGCATGGGGTCGTGCCTCAGGAAGCACACACCCGTGGTGAGTAATCATGTACGATTTGACAACATGTGACTGGACACCGGGTCGTGCCTTGTGAAGCACGGGGTCGTGCCTCTCTCTCCAGACAGCCTATAAATAGAGGCTCATGTTGCACTCATTTTGTGTGCTTGAAGAAGATATCTAAACGGGTTCTCTTATAAAAACACTCACATTACACTCATATTGAAGATCTTGTGAGGAGTTTGAAGGCTTTGGAGGTTATCATCATAATCCATCATCATCAACATCACCATAATCCATTATCATTAAGAAGGGAGATTCATCCACATTTGGTTAGATTGTTCTAGTTTAATCATGTGTTTGTTATCATCATCTCTTTTTATTTTCATAACAATGCTTACTATGAGCTAAACTCCATTTACCATCTAAAATCTATGAAGAAGCTTTGTTTTACTTGATGATGATGTGAAACATGTGGTTTATTTTGGTATAGTACATGGTTATTTTGCAATTATCCATTGATGAAGAAATGTTTTATCACTTTAATTCAATACATCAAAGTTGATGATTTACAATCATTCATATTAACTCATGTTCTTGGAAACTTGAAATGGTAAAAAAGAATACTTTGATAATTTATTCAAGATAAAACATGGATCCTTATGTTGTACTTAGAAATGATAAGATATAAGCTATGATCTATTTTTCTAGTTTTGATAATTCTGAAATAACATTGTTAACACGATTGCTTAGGTTATGATGCTAGTTAAAGAAATCATATGTTAATGGAGTGTGTAATTATAATCTAATTAAATCAACCAAGGGGATGTTGTGTGAGTTAACTACAACAACTCGAAGTTGTTAGGATTGGTATTTGAGAAATCGAAGTCAATCCTAATCGTTCGACTATTCCAAACTGCCTGTCTACTCAAATTGACATTCTTGTGGTAGCATGACATTAGGAAAGGATGGACTTTAAAATGCGCATGCTACTTTCTTTTATGTCATAGAATATGTTCACTTAGAAATAAGGGACTATTCTATCATATATTATTTGGACAGGTTTATCACATGTTTACTTAATAATTACCAAGGAATAATGGAGTGGATTCTTGATTTTAGATGGTAAACCTTCATATAATTGAAATACTCACTTAGAATTTCTCTTCTTGTCACCTACATATTATATATAAATATTTATATTTTATAAAAAACTTAAAAATAAATCTCAAAAAATGATTAAACCGTCTGATTAAAGTAAGATGAAGATTCATTATTAGAAACATTTGTGTCCACGGATCGATGCTTGGTTCTTACCAATACTATCCTACATATACGATAGGTACACTTGCCTATTTTGTGTGTGTTTAGTTTTAGTAGAAATCACTTTTATAAATTAGTTGTATATAATTAGGTTATTAAGTACTACTATGGTTACTATTACGATTTCCTACTTGGGCATTGACGGGTGGTCCATGGGACAACCCTCAAGTGGTTTAAGAACAATAATAATCATGTGTTGGATGGGTTTATCTTTTGAATTAGTAGACTATGGTTACTCATATAATTGCAGGTAAGAGAAGATAGAGGATGTAATTACGAGAACGTGGGCGAAAACGGTGAAGAAAACGGACTTGGAACGAGAAAGTTATGACGAAAACAAGAAGGCCTTGTTAAAGGCCACCGTAGCTTACGGTAAGGCCACCGTATCTTATGGTGGGATCTGAAGAAAATGACATCGTATGGCAGTTTAAAGCCACCGTAGGCTTTTTGGAATCCACCGTAAGCTACGGTGGCCACCGTAGCTTACGGTGGGACTGACGCTAAAACTTGTAACATCCTTATAAACTCGTTTTAGGGTTGGCTTTTGACATTCTTGTCACAACTTTTTATCTAAGAACGACCCTAGAGCGATTTTGAGAGCTTCTTGATCAATTGTGAGTGTGGTAATCATTAAACACTTGTTTTCAATTTGTATGACAATCATAACCGAAGGGATGACAAACCGAATCATGCTCGGCTAAACTCCTTTGTGTTTTCCCTCGGATTGTAAGGTTTGCTATGTTTGTTTGGTTGATTGTTTAGACAATTTCTGAGATAATATTTGATCTTATTGATTTTATTATTATGGTGTTTGTGTATTGGTTGATACATTGTTAGTTTATCAATTGTTTGTTCTAAACCGTCAGTTCTTGGTTCTTTAAGTAATCAAGATTAATCGGGAGGGATTTAGGGTTAGATAAACTAATTGGTTTTTGATTGATCACCTTGCGTTGTATAATCCAAGTACTTGATATTCATTTATCGCATTCGTTTACATAAACACAAACTCAGTTTAAACATCAACTGTAACATTCATGGAAACCTGAAACCGAGGGAGGACATATTTTCTAATATTGCAAAAAACTCGTTTATTTGTTTCAGTTCTTTTCGTTAATCAAAACAACCAAATCTTTGAATTTACTTTTTGCATTTAGTTTCATTTAGAGTAATTACTGTGCTACTTAATAACGCATTTTCCACAAACTCCCTGTGTTTGATACCCGCTTACTGCTATCTAACTAGTTGTATTCGGTTTATATTTGAGTGAGTCTTCGACCTCATGTCAAATTTTGGCGCCATTTCCGGGGAGTAGTGCGCAACGTGTGTTAGCTTTAGTAGTTTTAGTATGTTATTTTCGGGTTTACGTTGGTTGTGTTACTGTGCAGGTACCTACATGTGTATGCATACTAGAAGCTCTAACAGGTCATCACCGCTAGTTATTGATCCCAAGATTGACAAAACACTTCGAAGAAACCGAGTCTTACTTAGGGAGAATAAGTTTCTTGGTTCTCCAACCGCATCAAACAACATGGATTCACCAGTTCCCACTTCGGGTCAAACAATCCCGACTGCACGTCCACCAAATCCACCTCCATCGATTACTACTAATATACCTACAACATCAAGTGAACTCCAACCACCGCCCACAACCGAACCCATAGTTGCTCGATACACCTACTCAACATCATCCACATTGCCACCTATTACCAATCTTTTTCCTAACTTTGGTGCGTCATCATCATCTCAACAATATCAACCACCACCACCCTTTCAACAATCACAATCAAACTAATCAGTCGAAGGAGCGGAGCTTAGAGCCTCGACTTTCTATATTAGTCAAGCGCACTCACTCTAACGGCGTACCTTTTGCATGATGGGTCAGCGAGGAAATGGGAACAGCGGCTTAAGCCATTAGGTGTAGGCGCTTTCCAGAGGTGGAATCTTCTAGTTCTTCCTATTTGACTACCAACCCCAACCATTTATGCAACATTCAAGATCACAAGGTGATGGATATGGATATGGGTTTGACAGTGAATTCGAGGGGTATGAATGGGAAGGTTACTACATGGGAGGTGATGGATGCCAAAGGGTAAATCCGGGAAATTTGGCCTATGGTCAATGGCAACATCCGGAATCGGTGAAAGGGTTTAATAGACAACCACCACCGGTTGTTCAACAACAACCTCAACAACAACCAGTGGTTGTCCAACTAAACGTGCAACCATCGATTCAACAACAAGCTCAACAACCACAGGTTGTTGTTCATCAATAGGTTCAACCGCCACCGATTGTTCAACAACCACAAGGGCAACCTCAAGATCCACAATTCAAACCACAAATGCCCCAACCACAGTTTCAACAACAATTTGTGCAGCCAAGGCCCGTTTATATACCAATGGGTCAACCAAGAGTACCAATGGGGGTACCAAGAAGGCACGCAAGAGAGATGGCTAGGGGGATTGAAGCCCACTTCCGACCCATAATTACTAATAATCCGTTTCCGGTGGTTATTCCTCTCAATCATCAAGGGAGGACATTTGAAGTAAGAACCAATTCCCTTCAAAGTCTTCCAAAGTATAAAGGTTTAGCAACGGAGGAACCTTACTTCCACTTGGAGGCATATGACTCCATTTGCAACACAATTGGGGGTCAAGGTTTTACATCGGATGAGGTAAAGTTGGTTTTATTTCAGTTTTCGTTGGAAGACAAGGCAAAGAGATGGTTTTACACTTTACCTTCCGCGTCTATTTATACTTGGGCCGAGATGCAACAAAGATTTTTAGAAGAATTTTACACGGCCCAAAAGACTAATGAGCGAGAAGAAGTTTGAGAATCTTCCAACAACAAACGGGGGGAATGTTTCATGAAGCATTCGAGAGGTTTAACATGATGATCAAGAATTGTCCTCATCATGGTATTGCTCTTTGGGAGTTATTGAATGCGTTTCATTAAGGGTTGAGTATGGAGGATGAACGGGATTTAAGGTCGATCACGAATGGCACATTTGGTACCAATTATGAACAAGATGATTGGGCATATTTGGAACAAATGGCGGTTACTTCAAAGAGAAAAGCCCAAACCGGACGAAGAGCAAGACCGGCGATTGGTAGACCGTAAGTGCAAGCCATGGAAGAAGGAAATGTACAAACCACTAATCAGGTAATTGATGTTTGTACAAACTGTAACAAGTTGGGTCATGCTTCGGAAGTATGTGGGGTAGGTCAAGCAGCGGTGGAAGAGGTGAATGCACTTCAAGGGGGAGGTGGTTGGAATTACAACATGAACTCCAACACCTATCACCCCGGATTGAAAAATCACCCGAATTTTCGATATGGAAACCCGGCCACTCAATCTAACCCAAATTTTCAAGGAAATCAAGGCAATTATGTTCCTCGCCAACAATATAATAATCAAGGTAATTTTCATAGCGGGAATAATCAAGGGTTCCAAGGTCAAGGAGGTGGTGGTCAAAGTGGGTCAATGGGTCAAAGTTCGTCAAATGGGAATGAAGTTATGAACATGTTAAAGATGATGCAACAAGACATGCAAAGGAGAAATAAACTTGATGAAGTGCGCATGCAAAAGGATGAAGTCCGTGACAAAGCCATCCAATCGTTGACCACTCAAATGGGTCAACTTGCAACCGATGTGGCGAATTTGAAGAAAAACAGCTCGAGTTTAAAGAAGTGGAACAACATGCATATCAATGCGGTAAGTCTTTTACCTAATTTTGAAATTTCTAGTGTTTTAGTTGACCCAACACCACAGTTTATTGAGGGGGTGGTGGAAGATATTAGTGATGAGATTGAAAATCTGGTTAATTATGAAACAATTTTTCAATATAATTCTGAATTACAACCGAATGAAACATCTTTTTATGAAAATTGTTCTTGTGATAAATGTTTAAATGACAAATTAACCAAAATAAGGGATGAGAGGGTTGATAATAATATTATCCCGAGTAAACTTCAAGACCCAGGAGTGCCCCTTTTATCAATCCAAATTGGTGAATTTGAAACTAATCGGGCACTGCTAGATCTTGGAGCTTGTGTTAGTATCATGCCCGGTAGTTTATATGATCAATGTGAGTTTGGTCCGCTACAAAAAGTAAACTCCACCGTGGTTTTAGAGAATCAAACCCATACACTTCCCCGAGGCATGCTAAATAATGTGATGGTACATGTGAAGGATTTATGTTACCCAGTTGACGTTTTAGTACTTGATTATGCTAAAAATGTAACACGCAACCCACGGTCATATTGGGTATACCCTTCCTTGCCACTTCACTTGAAGTGATTGATTGTGCCAAGGGAACACTGGGAATAAAGTGTGGGAATCGTGATAAACGATTATTATTATTTGAAAATAATACTGACTCTTTTGTTGACAAGGAAAGCCTAAAGGCGAATTTTGTTAACAAGTGTGTATCCTTGAGCAAGGATCACATGAAAGTGGAGTGTTTTGTGATTGACAGGTTAGTTGAGAAGAAAGAAGTTGAGCATCAACAGAGTGAGAAGGCGGCAGAAAAAGGTAGCCGACCAAAAAAGACGGAAATGAGACATCCACCTAACCTAAATGATCCATGGTGGAGGATGAGGATGTTCGGGCCTGACCCTGGTTTGCCAGAAGACTGGCAACAATTGCTTGAAAAAGAGCGTGCTTATAACGAGAAAGTTGCACAGGAGTGGGGCAGTCACCCACCTTGAATGTCATAAAAGTTTCAAAAAGGTGGTAATTGTACATTTTGTATATTTTAATTATTATTTTGCATTATAATTTCTAGTTTGTTTGTTATTAGTGGTATTTTAAACTACGATCTTAGCAAAAACCAAGTGTGGGGAAATTCTTATGGATTTCTCTTTGACACTGTGTCGGGAACAACCCGGGTTTTTATGGAAGGAAGTAGCGTTTTACTTAGTAGTGTCTTTGTTTTTATTTTCTCAAAACCATACATTGGGGACAATGTATCCCAAGTGTGGGGATGGGGGAATTGGAATTTCCTTTTTCAAAATTTTCAAAAAAAAATTAAAAAAATTAATTAAAAGAAAAATTAAAAATCAGAAAAACTTAAAAAAAAAAAAAATGTGTGTTTAAAGAAACCGGAAAGTGGTAAGATGGCGGGGTAAAGTTTTGTTCCCTTTTCATGGTCACAATTCCCTAAATAACATGTGCCTAGTTGTTTAAAAAAAAGAGATTATGTAGTTTTCTAACCAAGGTTAGCATGCTTTCGGTGTAATAACTTGCATAACACGTTCGTTTACACTTGAGAATTGAGAAAGTATTGGTTGGTGAGACGGTTGATATTCTCTTATATAACTTGTACAATAAGTGCATTTCGAGATCTTAGCTTGACATGAGTGCAAAAGTGATAGAGGCACTTAGGTTAAGCCTCGTCTGGATGAGCGAGAGTGTGGGTTTTGGGGGGTTGGGGCCTCATACATTATACATATGAGGATGGTTATGTGAGGGGTAGGGGGTTGGTTCCATTAGAAAACCTTATTTGGCCTATTCTTTTATTTAATCAACCCTGGTGTTATATTGCGAAACGATCCAACTTAATAGTTTCTATGTAATTGTTTTAGTATTTATCAGTTAGATATGTGAAGCATTATGTTTATCATGCTGGTATGTAATGTTCAAATATTATATTAGTTCAAAAAAAAAGTTTGTGTTAGAGTTGCAATGTTTATGTATGCATATTTTAAAGTATTATTTATTGAGTGAAAGAAAAAAGAAAGAAAAAAAAGAAAAAAAAAGAGAAGTTAGTGATGTTTATAGTTGTTTATTTTATTGTTTACTTAGTTTGTTTGTAATAAGTCGGATCGAGTCGCTTGAGCTACTTTCAATATTCCCTTCCATACCCTTACACTTGGCCCCATTACAACCCGTTTTAAGACCATCTTGATTTGTATTCATGTCAAATGCATTTACATAGGTGGAGATTTGATGATTGTACAAGTGTATGTGAGGAGAATTGATTAAATATGAAATGTACGGATGATCACCAAGGAAAGGTTATTGTGCAAATGTGTGTTATGTATAGGTAAAAGCCGAAAGCATGTTAGGTTTGGTTAGAAATCTTCGGTTTAAATGGAACATCAAGTGAACTAGTGCACCCGATAAAAACAACGGAATAGGGTATGACTTGGGACCTTAACTGAACTGGAATTGTGGTAAGATTTATGGATAAAAGTTGAATGTTATAGAAAGTTTGTGTTGAGATTTTGCTTGAGGGCAAGCAACGTGTAAGTGTGGGAATGTGACGGGTGGTCCATGGGACAACCCTTAAGTGGTTTAAGAACAATAATAATCATGTGTTTAATGGGTTTATCTTGTTGAATTAGTTTACTATAGTTACTCATATAATTGCAGGTAAGAGAAGATAGAGGATGTAATTACGAGAACGTGGGCGAAAACGGTGAAGAAAACGGACTTGGAACGAGAAAGTTATGACGAAAACAAGAAGGCCTTGTTAAAGGCCACCGTAGTTTACGGTGAGGCCACCGTAGCTTACGGTGGGATAGGAAGAAAATGACACCGTATGGTAGTTTAAAGCCACCGTGGGCTTTTTGGAAGCCACCGTAAGCTACGGTGGCCACCGTAGCTTACGGTGGGACTGACGCTGAAACTTGTAACAGCCTTATAAACTCGTTTTAGGGTTCGCTTTTGACATTCTTATCACAACTTTTTATCTAAGAACGACCCTAGGGCGATTTTGAGAGCTTCTTGATCAATTGTGATGTGTTGTAAAACATACTTACTTTCCTTATCATTTAATCATATTTTACATACTTAATTAGTTTAATTATTAAGATTTATGGTTTGATTATGCTTGATTTCACAAAGTTGAATGTTTACTTGTAGGTTTTGAAAGTTGATGGAAAAAAGAGTGAAATTTGAAGAGTTTAGGGGCTTAATTGGTCAACTTTCAATACTACAACTCAAGGCCCGACCCAAGCCCACAAATTAGAGCCTTTCATGCCTTATTATATTAATTAAAAGAAAAATAAAAAAAACCCTAACCTGGCCACAACTTGCGATCGGCAGCAAGAAAGGGAGAAAGAAAAAAAAAGGCTTGTGGCTATTGTGGTGGCTAGAGGACGGCTGGAAAAGGAAGAAGAACACCAAGGAGGTTTGTACACAGCTGCTAGGCATCATAAACACTCATAATCTCAGCTCAAAAACCCTAAGTAATCATTCATAAACTTTATTCTTTTGTTCAAGAACCCTAACTAGTTAAACTTGATCTTTTTGTTAGATTGTTTTGCAAGTAATTTGAAGTTTGACTTGTGTTTGATTGTTTTTGATCATTGAATGAGTTTAATTATGTTTTGGTTGAGTTATGTGATGTTTATCTTAACTATATGCTGCTGTCCAAAATCAATGAGTGGCTAAAGTAATTAGTTCTACCTAGGTTAGATGATTATTGTTAGGTTTTAGTAAGTAGTTTGGATTGTTGATGATCATGGCTTAAATTGTTAATGTAAAGTTTGATTTAACATTGAATTAGGTTGTGTTTAGTGACTGTGTTTTGATTAATTATACTCATATACCTCTTGCTTTGATTGATTGAATCGGTTTTTGTTGATTTTAGCTTGTTTGAACTCTTTACTTTGTGTTTAGAGATTGTTTGCGGGGTGTACAACCGTAGGTTTAAGTTGGGTACTTTAATTAGTTAAAATCAGCGGGTAGACACCTTCCATGAGACCGAGAGGTGATAGGAAGTAAACTCGTCTCATAGCTTTTACTTGTAAGGATTAGGATCGCGCGAGAGCGGGTTCGGTTCTTGTCGAGTTTGGGTTTGTTAGCGATTAGTTGACCTAGTTAAGTTAAAATAAATTGTCTCTCTATCCTTGGTTGCGTATTATTTGTCTCCATTAGGGTATTGTGTCGGTGAGACCGAGAGGAGAGTCGGCATTAGAACACGTTAACAATTTGTCACCCGGTTTGTTCTTAAAATCAACTAAGTGTAGGTTAGGGTTTGTTAGTGAGACCGAGAGGTAATCTAGCTTTCTTGAGTGAACCTTAGTTGTGTCAACCTTAGGAACCGGTGTCATGAGATTCTACAATCCAATAGCTTACTATACCTTCAATAGGATTCTTACCTAGGCAGACGTTTTTCCCATTGATAAATCGTATTTTCACACTTTCGTCCAGTTTTTCTTAAATTAAGTCTTTTAAGTTAATTAAATTAAGTTAGGTTAAATAGTTAATAATATAAAAATCATTTAAAATATATTATTCTAGGTGAGTCTTATTTAGGGTTAAGTATTAGATACGTTTTCACGTGTCCTTGTGTTCGACACTCGGACTTCCTTAGTGCTATACTATTAGTGATCGGTACACTTGCCGGTTTTGTGTGGCTTCTTTAGGAATTTCGTTTAATAAATTTAAAGCTTAGTTGTGAGAGCATCGTTATATACACATCAAATTGTGAGTGTGGTAATCATTAAACACTTGTTTTCAATTTGTATGACAATCATAACCGATAAACCGAAGGGATGACAAACCGAATCATGCTCGGCTAAACTCCTTTGTGTTTTCCCTCGGATTGTAAGGTTTGCTATGTTTGTTTGGTTGATTGTTTAGACAATTTCAATATAATATTTGATCTTATTGCTTTTATTATTATGGTGTTTGTGTATTTGGTTGATAGATTGTTAGTTTATCGATTTTTTGTTCTAAACCGTCAGTTCTTGGTTCTTTAAGTAATCGAGATTAATCGGGAGGGATTTAGGGTTAGATAAACTAATTGGTTTTTGATTGATCACCTTGCGTTGTATAATCCAAGTACTTGATCTTCATTTATCGCATTCGTTTACATAAACACAAACTCAGTTTAAACATCAACTGTAACAATTATGGAAACCTGAAACCGAGGGAGGACATATTTTCTCATATTGCTTAAAACTCGTTTATCTGTTTCAGTTCTTTTCGTTAATCAAAACAACCAAATCTTTGAATTTACTTTTTGCATTTAGTTTAATTTAGAGTAATTACTGTGCTACTTAATAACGCATTTTCCACAAAATCCTTGTGTTCGATACCCGTTTACTGCTATCTAACTAGTTGTATTCGGTTTATATTTGAGTGAGCCTTCGACCTCACGTCAGGCATAAGCATAACATAGAGTATATATTCATGCCTTTTAACTTCATGTCAATGTCACATCACCTACTTTACCCTTTTTTATTTTCTCTCATCTAAAAAAAATTTATTTAACCATACTTAACCTCTCTCAGTTCATCTAGTTAAATACAAAGGGTCGAATAAATAATATAACTTACTCGTAAATGATGAAAACAAATAAAATATCGTGCAGTGGTGGTTGTCACAATTAGCATATGTGTAACTTTCATATAAAAATATAAAGTTATAAAGTTCTTTTAAAATTGTTTTTAGTCATATAATTTTCATTACACTGTGAACCAATTCTAAAATGTAGGAGCTGGTCTGTTAAAAATTTCATTATCGTACTAAGGATAAGGATCAGATCAGTATCGAACTGAAAAATTATCGATACTAGAAATGAGTGAAACCATATATATAATATCATACTGACATTTTGGTTCGATAACTATCGATGCTGGTAATGTTGAAAATGTTGATACTAGAAATAAGTATATACCAAATATCGTACCAATCTTTTGGTTTGATAACAATCGCTACCAGTACTACTGAATATACAAAAAGAGAAGAACACGAATACTAGAAACATTAAAAACAAATATTTGTATCGACTGTGTCTTTAACAACCGAATTTTAAGTATATAAAAAGTATCGCATTAGGTGTTATTGATCTGATATTTCCCCAGAAGTTTAGACATTTAAAATTAACAATCAACTTAAAATTTCAATACGAACATAAATCTAAAACGCTTAATAAAATAATAAATAGATTCAATAAACAGATGTTAATTAAAAAGTGTATATTACTTAAATAAAATACAATAGTTATATTAATAAGTATAGAAGGCGTTTATATATGTATATTTAACTAAATACATACATAGGGGTGGAATCTAGAGAGAACTCCTCTTAAAAATAGAACTAGAGAACTAGTAAAGAATTATTTTTAACTATTTTAAAAAATAAAATTATGATTTTTTTTCTTTCCTCATTCTAATAAGATGATATTGATACTAAAAAAAATAAAAAATAAATTAATAAAAAACCTTGTCGGTGTAGTACTGTAGTGCATATGTGCACTAATGCCTATTGCATATATACAATAGTGGTTTATTGCATATAATACAACACAATTGCATTATCCAATACACACTATTGAATATATGCAAATACGACACTAATAATTGTATGCAAAACACATTATCGCATATATGTAATACAACACTAATGCACATATGCATTATATCGATTTTTTTTAATTTTTGTATATAATATAACACTATTGCAAATAAAAAATACAAACAACTATATATATGCTATTCAACACTATTTCAAATATCAAAATGCACACTATTGCACATATGTATTATAAAAAAAGTCAGTGTATTGCATAAATGCATTACTCGTTAATTTTTTTTTATTTATTTTGTGGTGAAGAATAACAACATATAAGAATAATGAAAGAAAAAAATTAAAAATATTTTTTTAATTAAATTAAAAATACTTCATTATTAGTTCTCTAGTTATCTCCATAAAATGGAGTTCTCTCATGATCCTCTCCCTATATATATATATATATATATATATGTATATATATATATGTATATATATATATATGTATATATATATATGTATATATATATATATGTATATATATATATGTATATATATATATATATATGTAGGGGAAGGATCAAGAGAGAACTCCTATTTAGGGAGAGAACTAAGGAACTCTTAACTAGAGGGTTATAATTGTAAAACTGCTTTCAATAGGTCATGAAACACGTCGAAGCTTCCCCTGTGCGATGAAACTCCTGTTGCACCTGCTCAATGGAACCCCTGCTTCCACTGTGTGACAAAAACCACATATAAATCGCCAATCCATACAATTCGACGATTTCGAAACCTAATTATTGAAGATACTCTTGCATTGTTACATCTCGATTTCCACTAAAGAACAATTTCGAAGGATTTCAATGTTTAATATGTCAATTGAAGGTATTTTTTTTATATTATTGTTATCTTCCTTGCTTATTAGTGTTTTTATTATATGATTTACAATGATTTCACTATTAAATTGATTAATTGTTGATTCTTCTGAAAGCTCTACAATCAAAATTATTGTAATTCCGAATTAGGTGATTATAGGTCAAGAAAGTCATTGCTCGATGAAATAGCCCTAATTTGTTTGATTGGTGTGCCAAGCCGAGTTCGTATGTTGATTGTTAAAATTTTGGCCATTCTGATGGTATTCTATTGTAGTTTTATGGTGCTTAATTTTAATTAATTTGTTTGTTATGTAACCAAATATCACTTATTTTGGACATTTTACAAACAATGTTGAAACGAATGATGTTGTGACTGTTGAATTAGTCGATTCTAGGTAAAAACCAAGTAATAAAATATTTGTATTATAGTCTGTTGGTGTTGATCAATAAGGTAACATCTTATTTTTATACTACATATACGTAATATAATGTTACGCAATACATATACGTAATATAAAAATAAAATACGATTATTATATAATATTTACAGATAATATTTCGCAATTACTTAGTGTTTAACAACAATCCAACAAATATATCATGTATTACACATGTGTAAACCTGATATATTGTATGTATGATGTTGTCTATATATTACACATATGTAATATCACTATCATGTCTATTTTATAGCCGTTATATATATTTTGTTGTATGTGTTTTTCCCATACGAGTTCTTTTTTTTAAAGTTCCATGTCAAACAGTTGGTGTTAATAAAACTACATGAAGCTTAGTGTGCAACAACATGTTACGCTTTATGTTATGTTCTAATTCAATAGGTTATGGTTTTTGAATGTGCAGCAGCAAGTGTGGTTGTTGGAGTATACATCAGGTTATATATTGAACTCAACATAACTAATTTGATTTAGGGATGGGAAAAATCGGTACCGGTACCGATTTGGTACCGTCTGTATTGAATCGGTACCAAAGTTTTGAGTTTCGGGATCGGTACGGTATCGGTATTTCCCGAATTTTTACCTTCGGTACCGGTACTATCTTGGTACCATACCTGTACCGAACCGAATATTTCGGTACCGGTAGCAGAACCAATAATTTGCGAATTTCGGGATCGGTGTTTTTGGTATCGGTACTAGTACGGTACCGAACTCATCCTTAATTTGATTTATGTTCTTCTTAAACATTTTGTATGACTTTAGAAATGTTTGTGAAGATATAAAATGTTTGTGAAGATATCAAAGTTTAAGTTTTTTTCTATGACGAATAATATTACTAATATGATTTATGTTATTTTGAAAAAAAAAACTTTATAATTCCTGCTTGTTATGAAGATCTCATGGATAAGTGAACAAAAATATGAATAATTAACATTAAGATTTGATTCTGATCCATTAATATTGTGCAGAGGCTGGTAGGTATTATTGCAGAAAAAACGCATACGGTTTTTGCCACATAGAACCATAACCATTCCCATATAACCGGTTTAAATACCTAGACCGACCCGTTTGTAATAGGTTTGAGATATCTTGCGAAGCGGTTTCGGTTCGGGCCATACCCATTGCATAGTCCTATTGATTGTGTTATACTTAATTGTTTTATTTATTTACTTATTTATTTATTAAAACCTTATTTATGGATGTAGGAAATATATAGTCCAGCGTTTACCAAACATAGAACGAGACAACATATTGGATGCATGATGTACCAGAAGAGTATACCTATTGTTAGCACGATTATAAAATTAAATTGGAAGATGTTGTCAATATGTATGATGTGTATGCTGATCCAACGTTATGTCGTGTGTAAAACTTCCGTTTTTACCATGACTCACACAACTGTAAAAAGGTTCAAGCTGCTAAAGAAGTTGCATCTGCTATTGCTGTATATGTTAACTGTCCTGTCAGGCATTTGCCTCGAAAGCTGTTGCACCTGCTATTCGTATTACATGCGCGTAATATATTTTTTACTTACATGTTAAGCATTGTATGTGTGAACTCCATATTATACACCAATTGTTAAACCCCAATAGTTGTTAAACATTACATATGACTCATATTCCTCGTCCAACAATGTTGTCTTTTTCAATTTTCATGGCCTTTTGACCTTTTCTAGCTTCTTTTCCAACAAATCGTTTTATTTTTTGTTGATACCTTCTTTTGTTTCAGATATTCATCATCTAGTTATAAACTAAAGTTAGGGGTTAATATTTTCATGTAATGCAGTAGTATTACATATATGTAACACAGTATTGTGGCCTGTATGTAATATACTAGTGTTGTATATATGTAATACAACAATGCGTACTACGTATATGCAATATGTCTAAATATGCATGCCTAAAACATAAAAACACATTCAATAATACTACATAATGCCTTCAAAACAGTATTTATATACTACATATATGCATCATAGCTAAAAATTTGTAACAAATTGGGCAATAACATTCTTTCAGCTATAGTACATACACACACTACAACTAAAATAGATACAATACATACATGCACTGCAACTAAAAGATTGCGATATAAAAAAACGTTTTTTAGATATGCTAACATTACATTTTCAGTGTTATGTCTTTGTACTCCATGGTATATGCCGTCCTTCTAGCCTTACAAGATCATGTTATATACATACATTATATGTTTTACTTCAATTTGTACTACATGCATTTATGCACATATGAATGCAAGTTTTAATTGTAACAGTTGGCTACAACTTTCACATAGTCTTCAACAACGCCACATACACATACCATAATATACATATTCATAATATTCTAACATAACCAATTTGAAAACTCATACACGAATTGATTTGATTCTACCAAAAAATTGTCATTTATTTTAAACTCAATTCTACCAAACAATTGACACATTTCAATTAATCTTGTTGGTGCCTCTTTCATTTATGTCTTTCTTGCATCTTCCAACAATTGCTTTCTTTAATTTTATAATTCTTTTCGTTTTCCTTTTTTGATACCTTTATTCTTCATACTCGTCAGCACCTGTATGAAAATTAAAGTCGACAGTTAATATCTAAACGCAATACGGTAGCAATATAGCAGCAATGCATGTATGTAATACATCATTACCAGTAATGCATGTATGCAATACATCAAGACCGCGTATAATTATTTATTATATTATTACTGCACATATGTAATGTGGTGATACTGTATATACATGTAATTATAAGTATTTTATATATGTAATATAGATTCTATGTCATGCAATTATGCATTCTATAGATCATACCGTCATCTCCACCTCATTTTCTTCGTCATGCTCGTATTACTTGCCTAGCAATGTCACATTTTTCAGTTTTCTAGACCTACCCTTGTACAGTTAAACACACGATTAATTTACTGCATATGTGCAATAATCAACAAATACAATTAGATGCATCAACATAGGTTGGCTATAATGTAATACACATATGCATTATAACCGGATATTCACACATACTATAAAATTGTTGTGTTCGACTAACATTTCTTAAAAATGTACAGTAAAAAACATGATTCGTGGAATGCATATGTGCAATAATCAACAAATAAATGAACTCATGTAAGCATATGTGTTGTCTGTGACTTCCGTTTGTGATCGTTAAAATATATTGTTCCCGGTTGAAAAAACGAACACAAAAGGAACAGAGACAAATTGAGTTTACTGCAGATTTATGTGTAATAATATTGAAATAAGTGAAATTAGGTTTACCTAGTGGAGTTAGAGATCGAGTCACTTGATTTCTCAGATTATTCACTTTTATATCAAACGGTTTGCATGATTTCTCTATACGAAGTGAAAACCCTAACTCTGAGTAACGAGGAGAACGAACGGGAGCGACAATTGGATTGCTGAAGACTACAATCGTTTATATGTTAATGTTCTTCTGATTTGTGCTATATTTTGCGACAGATTTGGATGAATCGAAACCCTAGATCACTGATTTGAAGACAAACGACGTGAACAGACACAATTGAGAGTTTGAGAGAGGGAACAGAGATAAATTTATGAGATGATTTTACCCTTCTACATTAAAAGCCCCTGTTTTTTTTTCTTTTCCCCCCTTCTCTTATTTTCATCCATTTATCAATGAAAATCAATGGTTTTATTGGAGTTCTCTAGTTCTCTCATTAAAACTAGTTCTCTCTAGATCTCACCCACATATATATATATATATATATAGGGTGGGATCTTGAGAGAACTCCTCTTAAAGAGAGAACTAGAGAACTAGTAAAGAATTATTTTTAACTATTTTAAAAAAAATTATTTTGTGATTTTTTTTCTTTCCTCATTCTAATAAGATGATATTGATACTAAAAGAAAAACTTGTCGGTGTAGTACTGTGGTGCATATGTGCACTAATGCCTATTGCATAGATACAATAGTGTTTTATTGCATATAATACAACACAATTGCATTATCCAATACACATTATTGAATATATGCAAATACGACACTAATAATTGTATGCAAAACACATTATCGCGTATATGTAATACAACACTAATGCACATATGCACTATATCGATTTTTTTTTAATTTTTGTATATAATATAACACTATTGCAAATAAATAATACAAACAACTATATATATATGATATTCAACACTATTTCAAATATCAAAATGCACACTATTGCACATATGCATTATAAAAAAAGTCGGTGTATTGCATATATGCATTACTCGTTAATTTTTTTTATTTTTTTTAATTTTTTTTAGTTTTATTTTATTTTATTTTTTTGTGGTGAAGAATAACCACATATAAGAAGGATGAAAGAAAAAAAAATAAAAATATTTTTTTAATTAAATTAAAATACTTCATTATTAGTTATCTAGTTCTCTCCATAAAATGGAGTGTATATATATATATGATCAGGATCATCAGAGAACTTTTTTGAAATTGAGAACCATGAGAACCATTTTAGATCACAAAAAACCCAAAAATAAAAAAAAACACAAAAATAAAAAAAGTAAAAAAAAACCAAAATTCTTATTTTAACATCCCGGTTTCATATAAAAAAATCTCGGTTTAACCAAATTATATACACATATGTATAATATATACATATATGTACAGTTACATGATTTTTTTATACACATGTATATAATTTAAGATAAATGACACTGTACATATGTGTATATTACGTAACTAAAGATTAAATAAAATTATACATATGTGTATAATACGACGTTTTTTTTATTTTTTATTATTTTTTAATGAAACCGGAATGAAATATAAGAATTTTGGTTTTTTTTACTTTTTTAAAATTTTTGTTATTTTTTGTTTTATGATTTTATTAAATATTTTTTTCAAATGTGTTTTTAGTGGTCCAAAATGGTTCTCAAAGTTCTCAATTTGCAAAGGGTTCTCTTAGGATCCTTATCCTATATATATATATATATATATATATATATATATATATATATATATATATATATATATATATATATATATATATATATATATATATATATGATTGATTTCTTTTAAGAACCCTTTTGAGTTTTAAAAACTCGAAAGAACTCAACGTAACAATTTTTTTTTTGAATTTTTTTTTACACATGTGTAATACGTAAGTGCAAGTAATGTACAAAAAATTACCGTAATTTTTTACACACCGAATCGACTTTTTACACATGTGTAACTAAAGTTTAAACTTGTGTAATTAACAAAAATACTTATTCTCTCTTCTGATTCATTTTTTAATCAAATTTAATCTCAGCCACATATTCTAACTCGTTTAATTAAATGTGTGGTCAATAATTGAGTTCTTAAAGTTCTTACAACTCATCAAGTTCTCAAAATATCCCTCCCCTGTATATTTATATATACATATATATATATATATATATATATATATGGTTGGTATCATTTAAGAACTCTAAAAAAGTTAAGAACTCTTAGGAACCCTTAACAACAAAACAACTTTTTAATTTTTTTTATATATTAACATTATTTAAGAGTAGCATTATCATATTTTATATAAAAAAATTTTATTACATATATTAATCACAAGTTTACATATATGTAAAATTTATATACTAACAAATTTACATAGGTGTCAAACAATACATAGATGTGTATAAAAACTAATTTTCAAAATTGTAATTGTAGATATAGATATAAACAATGATAAAGTAATCTCAAATAACATTAACATACAAATTTTTTTATAAAAAACGTTAGTTTTCAAGGGTTCCTTCAAGTTCTTAAATAATTTAATAGTTCTGTAATGATACTCATCCTATATATATATATATATATATATATATATATATATATATATATATATATATATATATATATATATATATACTATCTTACAATACATATAGGATGGGCAAACGAGTCATTTCACCCAAAAACTCTTAAAATTAAAAGGTACAATCAAATCAAGCATATGGTACAAGTGTTTTTAGCCTTTAAACTTTGATACAAAATGATGTGAACTAAATTCATCAGTTTAAATTTATAAAAAAATTCCAAATTTGACACTTGAATTGTTAAAAATATGTGACCCGAAACTGAGATTTAGTAACCTGAAAGTGACTTGAAACCGTAAACCTAACCAACTTTATGCCCTAATTTAATTTGATGCCTGAACTGTTTCTGAATTTTGATTATATCCAAAATACCAAATATACCCTTGGACTCAAATCTGCACTAAACAAGTTACAAAAACATTTATTTGCAGCCACTTTATTATGAGTCAAGACGGGCTTGTGCTAAAAACGAGCAAATTTTAGTATGAGTCAAGATGGGTTTGTGTCAAATGAGTGATTTTAGGGTTAAAACGAGTAACTTTATTTACGAGTCAGAATGGGCCCAGCCAAGTTTTCGGATAATTTTATGTTTTAGTTGAAAAATCAAACAGTTGACTTTTCGGATAAGTGAATACTTCATTTGGATATCTTCAGGTACGATGAACCAAAATCAGTGAGAGAATGAGGAAAGGTCTTGGTGTGGACATATTCTTGGTTAAATTGCTTGAATAGTTGCTGACCATAGTTGTTTTTGCTCTCATGATTGGCAGAGAGCAAAAAATCAAAGCCCGCATCGAGGGACAGTTTAGTCGAGATTATTTTAGATTACCGAATTAAAACTTTTCTGCGACATGGTTGTGATGATTCACTCAAGGTAAATATTTTAATTCATAAAACCTTTTTGTTTTTATGTTCTGTTGATAATAACTTTAATGATGACGTGCGAGTTGATTTATTTGTTTCAGTAGATGAGACACATCATGGGACTATCAATGAGTTACGAGAGATGCCTTCAGTAGAGTTATCAATACTTCCTAAAATACATAAGGTACAGAGTTTAATAGGGATATCAAAACCATGTGTTAAATATTTAAATTTGGTTAGTGATGTTGATTGTTTTTGTGCAGGTTGCATCCACAGCAGAGGTATAAACAATTTAGTGGAGTTAACTATACTAAGTTCTTTATATTAGATTGACAAAATGAACAAATGAAATATTAGGTGCTACACAATGGAATACAGAGTGAGGAAGAAGCAGCCATTCTTTTTCTAGGTAATATAATCAGTATCAAACTCAGGTCGTGTTCATGGGTGTTCATGGGCTGGCATGTCCAACCTGAACAGAAACTAAAAATTATATACAAACCTGAACACGACACGGACCAGAAAATTGTATCAGAAATATGTACCCGAACACGACACAAACTTGCGGGCTAACATGAAGAGAACCTGTTAACTTGAATAGTTTTATTTTTTCGCATATTGTTAGTTTAAAATTAAAAGTATGTATAAAATAATTTCATTATAGTTATCAACTCTTATGTCAGTTTGTTTTATGTGATAAGTTTTGGCGTAAAATACCGAAGCAAAAAAACTTATGACACAGTGCATTTTAAATATAAAATAAGCTGGTTAAATTGGTCACAACCCATGAACTCGATGTGAACAAGGCTTGTTTCGTTAAACGGGACAAAGGGATGAACCCCATACCATTAATTCTAAGCCCAAACTCGCAAATTTTGTGTTACGTTCGTGTCGTGTCAGCCGAGTCCCCGACATAAGTGTGATGGCATGCTGTATAAATCATTTTAAAGTTATACATATTCACTTCAAATACCATTATACAAATAAATATGAATATCGAAAAAATCAAATTTAAAAAATCTTAAACAAGATCCATAATATGACTAAAGTGGGTCTTTTGTTTTTTATTTTGATTCAACAAGATGGTAGTACTTTTAAGTTTTAAACTTAAGATCAACATCATGGTCTTTTTGGACTGTTTGTTTTTATCCTGACATCTTTTATATATATGAATGTTATCATTTGTATGTTTTTCATTCCCCAAAAGAGTATCAAAACAGTTGTAGTCAGTTTTGATTTCAGTCGTGACAAAAGTCACCTTACAAGTCTTCTTTTATTGTTGCAGGTGCAGAAATCAGCATTGCATAAAAACCCATTGATGAAACACTATAGTGGTTGAGATACGCGGATGAAACATCGTTGGTTAATACTCACTTGATCATTAAAGATGGGTCGGTTGTAAATTGGACGCTTGTTGGAACTCTGATGACTTCATTAAAGCACGACGACCTAGTAAATAAGGCTATTTAACACCCAATGTTCGGCTTAAATATGTTTTCTTTTTTGTTGTACCTGAATTGCTAAGAATTTAATTTGTTGTTTAATATTTGGTTTGTTTTAAATTAGTGAATATCAGTGACATGAATTTGTATATCTATTTGGATATTTTTTTAATAAAAAGATTATGCTTTCTTGAGAAGAAATTAATTAGTTTTATAGTTTGTTAATTAGACTGACCTTTTTCAATGTTAATGGTCAACTTATATTATGGCTTTTGTAGCATCATATACTCTCAGTCTCAGTGGGGAATAAATATAAAAAAGTTACATTGTTAATCGACTACATTTTCACATACATAGATACAATGGTCCCTATATCGGATAGGGCATGAAATACATCTTTTGATTGTATTTGTCTCAAATTCTTGAGTATTGCAATTCTAGATGTTCGGCAGTTGTTCCTAAAACTCTTGAATATTGAATTGTATTTGGCAACCATACTAAATTTAACATCATGTATTAATTTGACATCTATATTTGTGGTTCACTTTATCTATCTCTACTAAATATATAACATTACCGGTTTTGATAACCCACATATAAGAGACTGAACATTAACATTGAAGAAACACTAAGTGACCCCGGCAGATTACGGATAATCTTAGGGTCAAGTAGATGTTTCCCACGAGGGTTAAGTCCGGCAAAGATGGTTATTCTTCTGATGACCTGCAAAAAAGACACCGTGAGCTCGTCACTGAGAAGGGGGGGTACCTCCTTGTGACCACCCTCCGGCGTGAGAATCAGACTAGATTGCTCTGAATATAAGTGTATATTAAGAGAAATAGCTAGAGCAGATAAGATATGTGATAATGATGGTATAAGATGATAATACCGTTCCAAGATGTTGGAGTATTTATAGCCGAAGGTAGGTTTCCAAGCAGGTACAGCCAGCTGTGTAATATTCCTTTTCTACCAACTGTGGGCTACGCACGTGCTATGCTGGTGGTTGGTGGGTAGGCAGCGGCTGATAGTGACATGGCCGGCTGTGTACTACTCCTTTTCCACCAACTGCAGGCTATATACGTGCCACGATGAGGGTTGGTGAGTAGGCAGCGGCTGATAGTGACATTTTGTAGTAGAGCGTGCTCCTCCTCGTACTGTTGTCAGTGAGCTGTCACCCTGTGATTGGTTCATGGGCTGCTTTGGTCAGATCTTGTCTATTTTGTCCATACCTTGGCAGGTATAGTACAAAAGATCCTCCAGAAGCGTACGGACTGGCTCATTTGGGCGGGAGTATTCCCGCCTTGCTCATTCCTTCTTCAGGTGACATTACTGAATTATTGAGAGTTAGTGCCTTGTGCGTGTAGCCTTACTATTAGTGCGGGTAGCCTTCCCTGATGGCTTGTATCCGCAGCTGCGGGAACAGGCGGGGTACTTCACCATTGGGAGGCTTTTCCTGCGGGAACAGCTGGCGTGCTGCGCGTAAGGTCTTCATCTCTCTGAGCATGGTGGGTCCTGCGGAACCAGTTGGTCTTTGCGCAGACGTCCCTCTTCAAGGTGAGTCTTGCGGGTCCAACTGGGCTCTGCAGGGACCTACCTCTTCAAGTCCCCCCAGTCCAATGTTCTTCTCATGAATTGTTAATAAGTGAGGTGAACTTTTGGACTTAAGCAAGGGGTTTTGAAAAGGGTTTTTAGTTTTAAGGTTTTCCGTGGGGATTCTTCCCGCGGTTTTCCTAATGTCACGTGCAGAAATTCTGCTTGATCTTTGGGTATGATGCGGGTAGGTGTGTAACTTCCTCGCAAGTCAGGAGCGTTGATTTTCACTTGTGTAGATTCTCCACAAGGTTTTGGTAGTTTTAGACATAGTGATCAATTATGTTAAACAACCAATTCCATCTTGGAGCTTCAAACAATCTAGTTCTCAACGTTCCCGCTATGCGGGGATGTTATTTCCCTTTCCACAAGCATGTCCCAGAAGATCCTTCTTGGTTTTAATTCCCTGCAAGTGCTAAGTATGTGAAGGGTTTCGCCTTGACACTATACCCGCACTCGTCTTATAGTTACTTGACTTCCAAGGTATTCTTGGCTTCAATTCCCTGCAGGTGCTAAGTATGTGAAGGGTTTCGCCTTGACACTGTACCCGCACTTGTCTTGCGGTTTCTTGGTTACCAAGGTATTCTTGGCTTCAATTCCCTGCAGGTGCTAAGTATGTGAAGGGTTTCGCCTTGACACTGTACCCGCACTTGTCTTACGGTTTCTTGGTTACCAAGGTAAGGGGGTATATTCCCTCTTATTTTTGAATCTTTGAATCTTTTTGAATCTTTTTGAAATTCGAAGAGTTTGTGAAAGGATAAGAACAGTCCAAACTGTTGAAGGGACGTTAGCGTCGTCCGACGGTTTCTTCTGACAGTTTCAGGACGTGCAGGAAGTTATGGCGACGTGACAGTATATGGTCATTCCAGACGCTTTTTCAGGCGCGTGGGCGCGAGTTTTCGGGCGCGTGGGGGAGAATTTTACGGCACGCGTCCTGTCGACAGCTGTTGCCAGCTTGCTTTCCACGTGTCGTTGTCTCATTGTGTCTGCGATGGGTATATAAAGGGGGAAGAGGATGCATCTCAACTCACACTTTCACTTCTTCTTCTATGCGATTTCCGGCGAATACTTTAACTTTTGTCGAGCATTCTCCTGAAATCGTTCTTCTTTCCAACCTCAACATGTCTTCTACTCATGATCCTGAGGTTACTGCCGAAGAGTCCGACGTATACCCTGAGAACCCGATGTCCGCGTCTGACAAGGACGATAAGAGTACTGCTGGCGAGTGCCAGTGTGCTCTTTCCGTCGACCTTTATCAGTACATCGTCAAGAAGTTCATGCTCGAGCCTTTCGAGCCTGAGTTTCCTGAGCCTCACCAGACTGTGTACGATGCCCCCAAGGGCAAGATAGGGGTGTATGCTGCATGATGCTTTGGCTTTAGAAGATGCCAAAAAACTGAGCTCCTGGACCAGAAGGGTATGCTTGACCGCACTGAGCGTAAGCTGAAGGGCGTTGAAGAGGCTGCTGCTAAGGAAATGTTGCTTGCCAACCTTAACAAAAATGAAGCTGAACGCACCCGTGACCAAACTCAAGCTGCCCTCCAGGAAGCTCTGATCACCAAGGAATGGCTTCTACGAGAAGCATTGTCGCAGGTATGCGTAGCTTCATAATATCTTTACGCTTTTCTTTATACTTAGAAAAGTTTTTGATACATATATTTTCTGTAGGTTGTGCATCGGATCTTCACGAACACATCTTATGACGATGCCATGAGCGCAGCCCTCAACGCTTCCCATGAGGATGGGAAAAAGGCTGGTTTCCTGCTTGGTCTGGGGTTTGTTGAGAAGGGCATCCCGCCTTCCAACTTCCCTCTTTATGACGTGGACACTGAAGCTGCTTACGACCAAGCAGTGAACTAGTATGCTGTCTTCCCGCATCCGGTGGTGGAGAAGGTGAACGAAATTGCTGCTGCTGATGATGGGCTAACTATTCTCAAGGCTTTCCTTGAACCGCCACAGCCAACTGATGATGCGGAATCAAGTGGGTTTGGAGGGAGTGGTCCTGAAGTTTGAACCTTGAGATCCCTTCCCACCGTTAGGATAGATTTATATTTCTGTAGGCGGGTAGATACCTGGCCATTCTTGTAATGTTTGAATTTTTTATGAAATATAAATGTTTGTGCGGGTAGGACCGTCACTTTCACTTAATGACTTGCTTTATAAACGTTATATGACTTGCTCATGCATATTATAGTTTAATTTGGCACTTGTTTTGCCTTATAAACAATATATGATTCGCTCATGCATACTTTAGTTTAACTTAGCAATTTTCCAAGTGTTTTGAATAAGTTAACCTTTCGACGCGTGGTTGTCAATAGGTTAGTGTTCAGCTTCCTCTATCATGATTGTGCGGGTAGGACCGTCACTTTCATTTAGTGGGATGGCCAAACTTCACCTATAACTGACATGCGTGAAGGTTTTCCTCATCTTTTAGAAATTTTCTAAGTGTTTTGAATAAGTTAACCTTTCGACGCGTGGTTGTCAATAGGTTAATGTTCAGTTTCCTCTATCATGATTGTGCGGGTAGGACCGTCACTTTCATTTAGTGGGATGACCAAACTTCACCTATAACTGACCTGCGTGAAGGTTTTCCTCATCTTTTCCTTAGAAATTTTTACCGTTTTTTTGTGTTTATGCGGGTTTTGCCGCCTTCCACACGCAACGACTTACTTCTTTCCATATTTATGCGGTGAATACCGGCATATCAGTCTGGAAAGTTCATAAGTATAAATGTAAGACCATCAGCGTCAATGTGATTTGGAGAATCATTTCCATTAGAAGTGGCTCTAGGCCTTTTCTTTACAAGTTTGGAATTGATCTACATGCAGCCTGTGTAATTGAGCTCCCTTCCATGTTCTTGGGATGGGGGTGTCATCGAGCCTTTCGAGCCGATATGCACCTGGTTCGGAATCTCGTTGTTTACGCAGTATGTAGTCTCCAACATTAAAACTGCAGTTTCATCCGTGTTTTCCCCAACTGGGGTTCTACACGCATTAGCCTGCTTAGCGTCCATTACGCCACGAGGTGAGAGAGTTTCCCATTTCTGACGAATGCTTCGACGACGTCCTTCAAGGCTACGCATTCCTCCGTGGTGTGGCCTTTTGTCCTGTGGAAGTCACAGGATTTGCTTTGATCAGCGTTTGGACGCTGTCGGATTATTGGAGCCTCTGGCCATGGGAGCCTCTCGGTGGCAAATATCTCGGTGACGCTTTTGGTGAGTGGCGTCCATCTGGAGTTCCGGTTCGACGACTGCATGTTATCCTTTCCGCCTAACCGAGGGTGCGAGCCGGATGAGGTGCCAAAGTTTACCCTTGACTGCCAAATACCAAGCTTCCTCTTTTTGTTTTGTCGGGCGGTAAGGACGTTGTTTTCTCTTGTTTTTTGAGTGTAGAGGTTTGTACTCTGGGGAAGATCTCTACCCAGTTGCTTTTCCGTTTCCGCGAAGCGTTTAGCTGCTGTCATGATGGCATCCCACGTGGATGGCATGCCATCTTTACCCGTTAAGGTGCGGATGAGCTCTGGGTCTTCCGCGCCCTGGATGAAAGCAGCGCGGACAAGATCTTCGCTAATAGTGCCCAGACTTAGCTTCTTTGAATTGAAGCGCGTGATGAAGTCTAGTAAAGACTCATCTTCCTCTCGGATGCAGTTGAGGATCGTCCATTGCTCTTCGGTATACTTTCTTTGTTGACTGAAGTGTTGGTTGAACTTTTGCTGGAAGTCTGCCCAATCGTAGATGTGGTGGACCGGTAGACGGTCGAACCACGCTCTGGCTGCCCCAACAAGCGTCATTTGGAACATGTAACACCACGTGGGTTCCGTCCAATTGCTGACGGTTGCCCCCGCTATGAATCTGTTCAAATGATCGTCTGGGTCAGATATACCATCATATGTGCCTATGTTGGACATTTGTTTGGCACTTTTCGGGGCAATTGCTTCCGCAATGTCCCTTGCAAATTTGGACGTTCCCGTATTTGCAACAGTTGGTCTGAAGGTTTTAGAGAAGTCACGTGGGTTTCCACCCGCGTTTTTTGGTTTAAAGGTTTCTCCAAAATTTCTTCTGTGGAAATCTGCTTGTTTACGCTTCCCTTTCACCCTATGGCGCGGGTTTGCGTCACTGTCAGATTCTTCCCAATCTTTATCATACTCGCACTCATTACTCATGTTGAGCTGTTGTCGAGTGCTTCCGAATTCGTCAGCCTGTTGGAGTGAACGTAAGCGTTCATCCAACTCAGCTTGGAATTCCTTCTGACGTGCTTCCGCCCACGCTTTAACTTGATCAAGTGTTTGGCGGGGGAGCCTCGTCTGTTGTCTCTCCAACTGGGTATCGGTGAATCCCAGGGGAGGATTGTTTACTGCACTTGCCCCGGCTTGGGTAACCGGGGTAGTGTTCGTAAAAATTGTGTACTCGCCGGTGTTCCCCCCAGTAGCTGGGGTTGTGGTTACCGGAGTTTCTTGGTCACTCGTTGGCCTTGGCACCGGAGTAACCTTAACCATCTTTCCAGAGGTTTTGAAAAAACTGAGAAAATTAGTTCTAGCTTTTATGCACGGATGGCGCCAATGAAGAAACACTAAGTGACCCCGGCAGATTACGGATAATCTTAGGGTCAAGTAGATGTTTCCCACGAGGGTTAGGTCCGGCAAAGATGGTTATTCTTCTGATGACCTGCAAAACAGACACCGTGAGCCCGTCACTGAGAAGGGGGGTACCTCCTTGTGACCACCCTCCGGCGTGAGAATCAGACTAGATTGCTCTGAATATAAGTGTATATTAAGAGAAATAGCTAGAGCAGATAAGATATGTGATAATGATGGTATAAGATGATAATATCGTTCCAAGGTGTTGGAGTATTATAGCCGAAGGTAGGTTTCCAAGCAGGTACAGCCAGCTGTGTAATATTCCTTTTCTACCAACTGTGGGCTACGCACGTGCCATGCTGGTGGTTGGTGGTAGGCAGCGGCTGATAGTGACATGGCCGGCTGTGTACTATTCCTTTTCCACCAACTGCAGGCTATGTACGTGCCACGATGAGGGTTGGTGAGTAGGCAGCGGCTGATCGTGACATTTTGTACTAGAGCGTGCTCCTCCTCTTACTGTTGTCAGTGAGCTGTCACCCTGTGATTGGTTCATGGGCTGCTTTGGTCAGATCTTGTCTATTTTGTCCATACCTTGGCAGGTATAGTACAAAAGATCCTCCAGAAGCGTACGGACTGGCTCATTTGGGCGGGAGTATTCCCGCCTTGCTCATTCCTTCTTCAGGTGACATTACTGAATTATTGAGAGTTAGTGCCTTGTGCGTGTAGCCTTACTATTAGTGCGGGTAGCCTTCCCTGATGGCTTGTATCCGCAGCTGCGGGAACAGGCGGGGTACTTCACCATTGGGAGGCTTTTCCTGCGGGAACAGCTGGCGTACTGCGCGTAAGGTCTTCATCTCTCTGAGCATGATGGGTCATGCGGAACCAGTTGGTCTTTGCGCAGACGTCCCTCTTCAAGGTGAGTCTTACGGGTCCAACTGGGCTCTGCTGGGACCTACCTCTTCAAACATGTTTCTCTTTAGTGCTCATATGTGCTTCCATATATGTAGCAGTCAATGTGGAAAAGATACAACAAAGTCTCATAGTATAGGTAGACCACATTGATATTACGAATAAGAAAACTAAGTAATGTACCATACAACATATAATGAGCGGATTTATAAACTAACGAAAAACGGGAATTGCGTTATAAATTGCCGTTGCCCGCCGCATCGCGCGGGTTTCTACTATATATATATATATATATATATATATATATATATATATATATATATATATATATATATATATATATATAATTGTCTATCAAAAACGTGTCGCTCTCACATCGCTACCCACCCTCTCTAAAACCACACCAGATTGTTTGATTTATGAACGGAGACCTCTCATCAATTTAGCCTGAATTTGACCCAAATAGCCTTATACGGGTCATATCGCCTCCCCTTTCTTTACATAGTTCCAGCTTAAGAAACTGGTTCAGCGTCATATATTCACCCTGGAACGAAATCACCGTATCTCTTCCTTCATGCCTCCACATTCCAGTGCCACCTAATTGATTTTTGAACCCTAAATCGGTTTCTCAGTTCTTAATTTCATGCAATTGAATTTGGAGCCCTAAGGTTAGTATTGTGTTCCGTTCTGTTCCTTTTGAGTTGCAATCGGCCAACACCATTCCTGATATCTAACTACGGGCAACAATCAAATCACTGTCACCCCTATCTTTTACTCTCTGCTTTTCTTTCAAGAGCACAAAAATTAATATACCAAAGTATGTGGTTTTGGTTCTGTAGTTTAAATTCTAAAAGCATGTTATTTTGGTTTTATCATAATTTGTTTGTTATTAGTTCTAATTTATGTTTGTGGTTTATATATTTAAGGATTACATGCTAAAGTAATCATTGATTTTAGTACCTTATGTTTTTACTTCAATGATAGGTATGTCTTTCTTTCAAGAACAGTAAACAATATACCATAAATTTATTTGTTTGTTGTTTCCTTTTGTGATGAATGTGGTTGCATGTGAGGATTATTTTGTATTTCACTTAAAAAGTTCTTACTGACCCCTGTTATGTAAACCCTCAATTCTGAATTTTAGTATATGTTGTCAATTAAATGTATTCTTTGTAAACAATAGCCATATTTTGACCTGGTGTTTAGTCATTACATAAAAAGATGTATATAAATAATAGGGTTATCCTTACTATTTTTAAAGTTTACTGTTATAACTTAAATAGATAAAATGAAAAATAAAAAAAGCTCAAGGTCAAAAGGATTATGGTTTCATGTATGTTTAGCCCCTTTTAGAGGATTGAAAATGTTAATGTGATTTTAGGTAAAACATTAGGGTTCATGTTATTGGCTTTACAGTAGATAAGACTGTTTATCCTATTCATGATTGTAATGGTCGTTTTGACAATAGAAGTCCAAAAAGATAAGATACAATATTTGAATAGTTTTTTGTTTCTTATTGTTAATGCAAACATAGAGCAAGGATTAGGTGGAAATTTCTTCATTATTCAGTATTTTAATAGTTTGCTGTGCCAATTGCATGATATTCGTTTACAAGTTACTTTAGTGCAAGCGTTATGTGAGGCTGAAAACTTAACCAACAAAACCATTATGCTCTATGGTAGTATTTTGGGAGATTGCCATTGATGGTTAGGTAGAGTCTCAGATTGGTTTTGTTTTCTGAACAACTGTAATCATCAGTTGACGTATTGTGTGGTTCAGTTTAGGCCCCGTGATTTGCGAGTGTTGTGTTTAACGTCTGTTAAAATATGGCCTGTGACGAGTAGTCACAAGTAGTTGATGGTTTTGAGCGAGTTAAAGGAATTGCTTGAGATGATAAGCAGTTGATGGTTTTGAGTGAGTTGGAAGAATTGATTGACATAATTCGCACTGATGAGTTTCTGTGCATACGTTATTGTCATGGGAGCTACCATTTTCAGGTGAGTTTTAATGCTTAGATATTAATGTTTATAATGTGGATATTATATGTTTTGAGTTCAAGTTTGATGCGTAAATGATGCACATATTGAAATTTCGAGCCATTAAACGGGTTAATTTAGGATATTTCTGTTTAATGGGTACAATTGGATAATTGGCTAAACGGGTAAAGTGGGACGAAAGTCACGTATAGTGTATTCAAAATGCATAGATCTGATAAATCTTATCACGTCCAATAATAATTATTATTATTAATGTTAGACAGTTTCTTAATTTTAGTTTACCCCATTTCTAATAAAAGTTCAAGAAAATAAAAAGAGATGATAAAGTGTTTACAAACCCGACCCAGTTAAAATTAACCCATTTCACTGTTGTATTTACTCGCATTATAAGTATCTACCGGTCAATAAGGTGAATTATATAACAATAGTTTTTGGTACTTACATATAAGATCATAAGACACTAAATTAGAGTTTTCAGTTAACTGCTAATGAAGAGACCTCTCTATTTATTTATGCATTTACATTTACAGATACACTTAATTTTAATTCACTTTTTGATATGTGTTTTTGTAAATTGAAATTACGAGACAATAAAAATGTAGCATGACCTGTAGGAACCCATTTGTGGACTGCTGTGTCAATTTTAAATTACATTTATTCATCAAGTAGAATTTAGCCACAAGTGAAATTCAATTGTTTTGACTTCAGTGTTCCCTATCTCTTTGCTTTCTGAAATGTTGATTTTAGGTACACCAATTCACACACGGATTAATCAGAACAATTATATACTAACCAACAACTATTTACATTGGCAGGCGTGGATTTAGAAAGTAGCAACAAGAGGAACCCATATCCGTAAACCGGTGAAGCAAATCATAAACGACTAGAGCTAACAAACGCCTATTTTCTGTAACCAAGTATTGTCTATGCTTATGTAACCATGACGCTAATCTGCCCAAAGATAAGATTTTGTATTTATGCTAACTAGCTTTTTAGCCCGTTTGTCACGCATGTTTATTTAGATTTTTTTTATACTATTGTGAATATATTGGAAGTAAATTCGCTTTTGGTGTAGTGGTCAAATGCTTCGCTTGTGATTTGTGCAACCAGGGATCAAGTTCCCTCCATGTTTTAACTTCTGTTAATTGTAGTTTAGAATATTAAATCTAACATTGTACGTATTAGTTATGACGCTCATTCTTTTCAAAATCTGGATGATATATGGGCATTATAATTGTAAGTGTCGATGATAAAAAAAAATGTCTAATATACATGGTATTTCCACAAGAACTTTTTCAATATATTTAAATCAAGTTACTTTAATGCCGTGTTCCAACACATTTATATTTTGTTTGGTTTTCAAAGAGATAAAAAGAAATAAAACTTTTGATTTTATATTAAACTTATTCATCTAATTAAATAAAACATTTGTTTTCTATAACCCATTCGATATTATCACTTATCCGACATGGGCAGGAAATAGATGGTTGTGATTTTGTTCATTCGAGTGGTGAAGAGGTAGGTCCCAACAGAGACCAGTTGGTCCCGCAAGACTCACCTTGAACAGGGACGTCTGCGCAAAGGGCATCTGCTCCCGCAGGACCCACCATGCTCATAGAATCTTACGCGCAGTACGCAAGCTGTACACGCAGGGAAAGCCTCCCAATGGTGAAGTACCCCGCCTGTTCCCGCAGTTGCGGATACAAGCCATCAGGGAAGGCTACCCGCAGACAGCAGGGCTACACGCACAAGGCAATAGCTACTTCAGTAGTCACATGAAGGAATGAGCAAGGCGGGAACAATCCCGCCAAAATGAGCCAGTCCGTATGATTCTGAAAGATCTTTTGTACTATACCTACCAAGGTATGGGTAGGACAGACGATCTGACCAGAACAACCCATGAGCCAATCACAGGGTGACAGCTCACCGACAACAGTACGAGGAGGAGCACCCTCTAGTACTGTTTGTCACTATTAGCCGCTGCCTACTCACCAACTCTTACTGAGGAGCGTGCGTAGCCTACAGTTGGTAGAATAGTGTTACTGTTGGCCGTAACCTACTCACCAACCAGCATGGCCTGCGTATAATCCACAGTAGGTGGGACGTGCATAATCTACAGTTGGTGGAATAGTACAGCCGACTTTGTTACTGTTGGCCGTAACCTTTCCACCAACTAGTATGGCTTGTGCATAATCCACTGTTGGTAGAACAGGAATACTATTCAGCTGGCTGTACCTGCTTGGAAACCTACCTTCGGCTATAAATACTCCAACATCTTGGAATGGTAAGATCATCTGCTATCCAGTTATCTAGCAATCTCTTAATATACACTTATATTCAGAGCAACCTAGTTTGATTCTCACGCCGGAGGGTGGTCACAAGGAGGAACCCCCCCCCCTTCTCAGTGACGAGCTTACGGTGTTTGTTTTGCAGGTCTCCTGAAGAACAGCCTTCTCAGCTAGATCTCATCCGTGGGAAACATTACTTAACCCCCAGATTATCTATAATCTGTACCGGGTCGCTTAGTGTTTCTTCAAGTGGTTTTATTGGTGCAAACAAGACTTGCAAGTTACAAGTGTGCACTCGCCACAGCAAAAGTTTCTTTATTTTTTTAAAGTTATAAAATAGTCTTTCTAAGTATTTTGCTATAACCCTGCACCATATTTTTTCCTTGACGTTTTAGTTTTTACCTTATAAATTATTTTATCGCCTTCTTTGGTAATTTTTGTAACAATCTTTAAGACCATCCACATTGCAAAGAGCCCTTCCTTTAAGCCCTTCTCACATGCACTATGACACCTTATATGCCCAACACTTTCCCCATTCTTTTACAACAACCATCTAACATGTAGGTCTCACATCTCCCCTCACAAAACACACTTTTCTTCTTTTCCATGTCCTTAGCTAAGGGCTTCTTCTACTCTCTCTCATCCATGTCATGAAGACACGTCATCAAGGGCAACTAAGGGCCATATTTTTTTCTTGCATTGGAGATGGTCTAAGTTGATGCATTTATGTATGTGTGTATTCTTCAACCCAACAACATAAACAACCACCCCACCCACCCCCAAACACAACCCCCCCAAACAAGTTCATACAAACATAAAAAAATAAACAAACTTAACTTCAACACCAACTAAAAACATAACATAATTTATAGATTCATGTAACCATTGATTTAATACCTAAACAAAACATACAAGAAATTATATATTCACAATATTATTTAAAAAAATCTAAAAGTAACCCGCATGACATGCAGGCTAAAAACTAGTATAACTATCTATAATATATATAAACGAAAACATAAAAATCCTACGTGTCGCGATGTGGTCGTTCCCCCTTTATTGACTTTCATACACTAAAAAATAAAAATTCAAAAAATAAATAAATATTAGATACAAATAATATAAAACAACACCCGTAAATAAACGAAACATTTAAAAGCTCTATAGTTGTTTCTTACATTTACTCAAGCAGCCATATTATTTTATTTGTATATTAATACTTCTCATGCATTTCACTCGAATTCACGATATGGGTCTCACCATACCCAGATAACCTTAAACGGGCTATAACATCTCACTATTTTAAAAATAAATCTCACCAAGCATTTGATATGCAAATCCTGTAAAATTGAGATATACTAAATATGAATATCCAATTTTTTAAGAAAAATATATTAATTATAATAAGAAACAATTTTATAGTAAAAAAAATAAGCGGGTTATGGGTCTCATCAAACCCAAAGTTTTTAAACGGGTTATAACATGTCGGGTCATGGGTCTCATCAAACCCATAGTTTTTAAACGGGTTCTAACATGTCATTTATTTGTGAAACTATTTCATAATCAAACCCTAAGTATATTATTAATTTTTGTATAATAAATAAAATTAAAATGCAAAAAATATGAATATTAGACACGAAAAAAAAACACAACCCCCGTAATACGAGGGATAAAAACTAGTAATATATATAAACGAAAACCCAAAATTCATACGTGTCGCGATTTGGTCGATCCCCCTTTTTTGGAAGCCACCAGATTGCTTTATTATTAAATAAAGGCTTCTCATGCATTTAACCCGAATTCATGGGTATTGTTCTCATCAAACCCAGATAGCCCTTAAACGGGTTATAACATCTCATTATATTAAAAATTAATCTCATCGAATATTTTATATGAAAAATCCTATAAAATAGGAATATACTAAAAATTAATATTCATTTAAAAAAAGATATAATTTATAATTAACAAAACAATTTTATAGTAAAAAAAAAATAAATGAGTCATGGGTCTCACTAAAACCATATAACTTTAAAAATAAATTGATTGATTCATACTCAAAATAATTGTTCCGTTTCCAAATTACCGATTAACTCATTAAATGGTTCATAATTCTATAATGTTATAAATTCCATAACGTGATGACAAAAACATATAGGAGTAACTCTTCTGCATCTTTTGGTAAACCGTTTTTACCATCCAAGTAGGTTTTTCTGTTTTCCTGCATTGATCATCATATTTTGTAATATTTTATTAAGGGATATTGGTTTTTAATACTCCCAACTTTCCCTCATTGGTAGATAACACTCCTAACTTTCGATTTGTCACCCACCACTCCCAACTTTCACCCTATTTTCCTGTACCACTTCCCGTCTAAATGAACACTAACCTCGTTGATGTTTTGAACTAAAAATGTCATTCAAATTAGTTGAGGGGGTAAAACAGAAATTTTATTTTTAACACACAACCTCCATTTCCGGTGACCTCATTTTTCTGGCGACCTCTTTTTTTCCGGCGAATTTGAGTTTTCCGACTATCTCGTCTTTCAGAAAATGGAGATGGTTCAGAGGTGTAAAAAGGTGATGGATATCATGAAGATTGTGCACCGGTGGAGATATGATGAAGATGGTGCTCGCCGGAAACCTGCAACTCGATTTTCCGGCACACAGTCGATCCCAGAAGGTGGCTGGGTGAGACACTGGTGGTGGCGGGGGGGGGGGGGGGTTGCGGTTTTGGGGCGGTGGGCGGTGAGCTGATGGATATGGTGTTCGCCGGAAACCTGCAACTCGCCGGAAAACTCAAATTCATATGTGAAGCTCGGTAAATGATGGATATGGTGTTCTAAAAGACGAGATAGCCGGAAAACTCAAATTCTCCAAAAAAAATGAGGTCACCGGAAATGGAGGTTGTGTGTTAAAAATAAAATTTCTGTTTTACCCCCTCAACTAATTTGAATGATATTTTTAGTCAAAAACATTAACGAGGTTAGTGTTCATTTAGACGGGGAGTTGTACAGGAAAATATGATGAAAGTTGGGAGTGGTGGGTGACAAATCAAAAGTTGGGAGTGTTATCTACAAATTAGGGAAAGTTGAGAGTATTAAAAACCAATATCCCTTTTATTAATTACCATACACAACAAGTTATGTAATTAATTCTTTCTATCAATGTCTCTAATGCGTAACAGAGCCAAAAAAAAATTTTGATTCAATTGAGAGACAACAGATAAAACCAAACAACATATGTGCTAACGAAATTTGATAAATTGAAATGATTTTAATGATGAGGAGCTAAATATAACATCATTTTTTATTTATTTAATATGCAACTATCACAACTAGGTTAGACTTTCAGGAAGATCCAAGTAAGCGTTTTCAAACCTTACTTTCTTAAGTTTGAAGAACATCTCCAAGAGAATTTATGCTACTTTATTTATAGGCTCGCACTACTTAACAACAACGCAAAACCCAAGCATGTGAAGAATGCCGAGAAAATCTTCTATTGACAAACAAATCTAAAAATTGCACCAACTTTTAAGGGTCGAAGTACGGTTCCATTATAGAAGACCAACTAATTCAATATTATAGACTTCGGTTGATTATGCATTATAGTATGTATTATTCATAATTAAATTTTTAACAAACATTTATTTTGTGTTTGATCATTTAATATTTTTCATGTTTGTGATAAATGTATTATTAAAAATATATATATTATTTAACCGGAATGTATGTTTGTACCTTTTATATTTAATACTCAAATTTTTATCAAGACTTTTTATTATTTATATTTCAAATGTTTATAAAATTAAATTTGTTAAACCCATGTTGTACATGGGTATCTAACCTAGTACATATTAATATGCAAGTTTTTCCTTCACAAGCAGGGTGACGCGTGGGCCAGTGAAATAAACATAGAACTTTAGGCTCACACTTATTTAAGACCTTCAAATAAAAAGAAAACAATATATACAAATATATATTTAATCAACGGATTAGAAATAAATGTGTATATTGGTCATGTGATACACTTCTGTAATACTATCTTGCATGTCCCAAGTTTGAGGCTCATTATTAACACTTTCCTTTTTATTTAAAACAAAAATGTTACAAAACAATTGTCATAAAATGTTATAAAATCTTATTTCGATTTAAACCTCAAAGTCCACAAGTGTAGACCAAAGCATACAAGTTGATGATATACCCTTGCATTCACATCCTCAACTTTAATTTGTCACTAATTTATGTCGTCAAAAGGTGCACAGTTTGCATTTTCTAGGACCTACCAATTAAGCATATCTTTTGCAAGAAAAATATCAGTATTTAACTTTTTTTTTTTTGACGAATAAAAACCTGGTTACCCGAAATAACATAATGACAAAAAAACGACTCCATACACTCACGAAAGTGGTCGGTAATCGGTATATGCTTTTAACCATATGTCCTTCACAACTCAAATTAAATTTACTTACTTTTGAAGAATTTGATAAAAGGATCATATGTACAAAACACTCATTAACGTGGTGGCTAGTCGCTATCTAATCTCTTTACGAAAGAGACCTGACATTGAAGGCATGGTTTGGGAGGTATTGGCATATGTTTGATGGGACATGGCATTTACACAACAAATCAATAATATATGGTTTTATATGGGTCTGAATTATATTATACATTTATCTATAGGATAAACCTAGAGGTGTACAAAACCGGTATTTTTTTAAACTGAACTGGTTTGGATTTTGCATGATCAAAACCGGTTTAACCAAATCGTTTTCAGAGTAGAACAAATCGAATTGATCCAAACCGATTAGAGGCAAAAAATTAAAATAAAAAATCGGTATGATTTTGAAAGGGCCAAAGCGCTATACGAACTGGAAGTTCAGTTCGGTTTGGGAATCCGTTTGGCTGAAATAGGTTTTAGACGAAAACCGGTCCGGTTCGGTTTCTAATTAACCTGTAACGGAGTGGTTTTTATACACCTTTAGATAAACCTATGTGACACAAAGTGACACAAGAATGATAGAAAATGTGCCCGAGGGCTGACCATGAATGAAAAGTATATAGATAAGTTGGCCAAGAATTAAATGTAACTACCAGTGTTAATATTTTTATCTAAAAAATCATGTTTAAAATAACGAACTCAAGCAATAAACATTTAGGAGGGTGTTTGAGATTTCTTATTTAATCTCGTTATAAATTATTGTCACAAGTCATAAGTTACAAAATTATAACTTATGACTTATTCCTCTCACAATTTTTAACTTACCAAAACACCTTAACTAAAAGTTACAAGTCATAAGTAAAATAAAATAAACAATCCCGAACACCCCTTAGGCGGGTTTGTATGCATCATACTAGTGGTGCAGATGAGCCGAGCCGCTAGCGAGCTACTGGAGATCGACTTATTAAAACGCTCGATCAAGCCTAAAAGTAAGCTACTCGAGATCGACTTATTTAATAAACTAGCCCGAGCTCGAGCCAGCTCGCGAGCCTAAACGAGGATGTTATCCATATGATTTTTTAAAATATATATGTAATATTTATTAATTAACATATATAATATTATGAAAAAATAAATAAAAACAGCTTTTGTTGAAAGATAAATAAAAATAACTAAATACAATATATTATTCTATACATATAATTATAACTAAAAAAAATAATCTACTATTATAATAAACAAAAATATTGGTTGAACCACACACCCTTAGTTGGTCTAATAGTTTGCCAAGTGACACTCTCATGTATTAACCTATAATTTCTAATTAAATTTATTAATTTAAAACTAAATTTAATTAGGATTTAAAACATTCCTTATCTAGCATTATCATTATCCTATTCATTCCTTATATAGCCTTATTGTGTATTACGACTAAAGGAGCTTGATTCATATTATAAAGTCATGTTCGTTGCATCACCCTTTTTATTGATTATGATTGCCCAAATTGATTATTACTCTTCTCACAAACATGAAGTATATTGACTCTTGGGTTTATATTTTGTTCCAAGTTGCGTGCAATAGATCCCCTTTGTCAATGACAAATTTGGATGTTACCATGACAAAAAAACATGGTCAGAAACATTAGCGAGTTGGGTAGAAACCAATTGATAAGATTATTTTAGGTTATTTTGACCGAAAACCCTTTTTTACAAGATCAAAAACATAAGCGGGTTGGGTGGAAGGTTAAAGTGACTAATTTCGTATGGACGATTGAACCGGAACACTCATTGTCTAGTATTTTGATTAGCAATATGGGTGTCACATGTGAATACAAAAACCTTATTATTTTGAAATCGAGTTGAAATGAATTTAGCCAATCTTTATTTCCTTTTTTTTCTCTTTTTCGATCTATTTGACTGATTATGAATGTACAAATTGAACTGAATGAATGAGACAATTGTTGGGTATTATATTATGGTTAGTTTGGTTATTTTTTGTTGTGAATTGTAGGTAATAGTAAAAATAATAATTGGGCATCAGATGGTTAGGGAAACTAACAATTAATTCAAATAAAAAAATTGTATATGCTTTGTTGCTATACAAAGTACTGTTTGTTATTGTTTCAGTAAAACTATAGCAATTTATTTGTATATATAAAACTTGCAATTTATTTGTAATTTTAGTGATTCATGAACTTTCCATTTTTCATTAATATATGTAATACGCAAGTTTAATCAAATAACGTATTTAAAAAGATTTATCAATTATACCGTTTTTATTGTTCAACCGTGTAATGCACGGGTTCATAACCTAGTAAATATATATAAGATATATATATATATATATTAGGACTCTCCTATTAAAAGTTTGTCTCCATCGCTTATCGGAATGAAATTAATATTTTGATCACATAAATTTTTGTTTGCTTCGAGTTTAACCAAGCTTAACTTTACTTTAATTCAATCTATAGGTTTTCAGTTATGCATACTACTATTTAATTTTGTAATTGTAGTTATTTATATCATAGGTAGTTTATCTATTTTTACATGTATATATATTATTTTGTGTATAACTTATATATATTTTATTACGTTATAGACAAAAGTTTGTCCATATTTTTTACATATGTATATCATATACTTTTTGCTCCTTGGCTTGGGCATGTCACATAAGAATGTCAAAGATGATGTTATAGATAGATTTTTGAAAATGAAAACGCGTGAAGAACAATTTTAGGTATATTGTATTTCAATTATGTATTTTAAATGACTTTTTATGTACATTGTTTGGTTATATGATATTTTGTGTGATTGTCTTTTTTTTATATGGCCTAATTTAATTTGAACAGACCCGAACGACTGATCTTGACTGAAAAAGGTTATATACCGACAAAGTACCGACCCATAAATTTTCGACCCATGTGGAAAATTTTTTGGATCCACCACTTTTAAAAATAAGATGCATTTTGAAATAAAAAGAAAAACACAAAAAAAAACATCTTTGTAACAAGTTAACTTTTTTACCCCAACCATAAAGGACAAAAGAGGAGTCAAGGAATCCAGCTTTAATTAACTCATCTATCATCAAATTCTCTCCAATCCAAAACCAAGAGTTTAATGGGAAAGAACAAAAGAAGCGAAAATCTTCAACCATTGTCCAAAGTTGAGTTTTAATGATTAGAATTGAACTAAAAAAAATGGGTGGTAAAACCAATAATCGTACTTTTTTTCCTAGCTACTCCTACATACGTATGAATAAACTTTTACGTCAAATGTGCGTATTATGAAACTTAACTTTGGCGTCATAAAGAGAATTCAAAGCCTAAAGAAGATTGGTTCATCGAGATGACTGTGCAAGACAACTTGTAATTATTTTAGGAAAGCATTTATATATGTTATGTTTAACAAATGACAACAAAATTTTCTTTTAAAGTTGTTTATCATGGTTTCATTGGAAAAAATTGTATTTCTTACATAATTATGTAGGATATACATAAAATAAATCATTAAACTAATTTGTTTTTAAGATTTTCTAAAAACTATTTTGTACTGTTTGTCTACTATACATCGTGAATGTGTTAAGTTCTATAGTTTTTATACCCCTATGAATATAAGCCAGCCATAAGTCACATACATGTATATAAAATGATACTATTATAATTTATGAGTGCAAAAACAATAATATAAATCATTTACTTTTTACCGGTGGTTCTTCTACTCTAAATGATGTGTTTCTTACTTTCTTATGTATCGAGGTATAGATTATATATATTAAAAGAAACCCATTCAACATATTTGTTTGTGTTTTTATAATAGCACTAGGTTATGTGCCCGTGTAATACGCGGGTCGAAATAAAATAAATGTTAATATATTAATTTTTAAATTGTAGTATAGCTACCAATATATGTAATGAGAATGAGAAGAAAGAAATTAGATATTACGTTAATTCAAATTACCTCATAATTTTTCAAATTTCTAAAATGGTACGTACGTTCATATTTTACATAGCAAGTGCAATAGTTTATTAGTTTATACTTTTTAGTAAATGCAATAGTTAGTCTTACTTTGTAGTACAATGTAGTTTGTTGAAGGTTTAGATCTGTCTAAAAAATACATTAACAAAAGTTCTAAAATGGTACGTACGTCTATATTTCACATTTGCATACTTTTTTAACCTTTGAATTTATAATTTGGTTCGAATTCATCCAAATCCGTTTTTCAAATCTTGTTTAAATTTTAACTAAATTTCCAAAATTTTGAATAACTGATAAGCTGTAAAAGGACCAAATGAGGGCCTCTATATCATGTTGAGGTATTGACTATTGCCATTGAGGTGTTGCCATTAGGCTGAGGGGTGTGGAGCGCTAGAGGGGGCGCGTGAGCCTATCCGCTCGCGCCCCGGGGCGCGAGCACCACACCACCGAGGCGCGAGAGGGGCGCGAGCGCGGAAAAAGAGGCAGGCGCAAGGCCAGTAACGGCTGGGAATGGGCGTAAAGTGGGCTTCGGAATGCATGCATGACCGTTGGGGCTTTATAAATTGAGCCGTTGGCTCTTTAGGTTTATTAAAAATTTTTTTTTTTTCTCTATATAAACCAATATCAACCCAATATCACATACCACACCCAAAATCACATAAAATACTTACCACAACCTCAAAAAAACCCAAAATCACCCCATCTTCCAAACCTTTTTTTAAAAACATGGCTGGAAATTGGTACCCAAACCTAGATTCAGATTACAGTTACGACGATTTATGGTCGGCACCGGACCAACCGATGTTTTATTCGGGGTCGCAACAATCATCCGGCTTTCAACCATCCAACATACAACCGTCTCCTAACTTTGTTGTTCCAGAGACACAAGAACCAGAAGGTGAAGCTGCGGGACAAAGAAGACGCGTCCACCGGAAAAAACAAGTTGCAACGGACGGGTCGGGTTCGGCTTCGACTGGAAGGACGAAACGGAAAACCACTCCGTGGTCATCGGATGAGAAGGAAGCCCTGTGTCGGGCTTGGATAGTCATTTCTGAGGATCGGCGTTGCGGTAATTGTTTTAACGTTTTTAAAAATGATTTTAAAAAAAAGTTAAATAAAAAAGTTAAATGACTTACAAATTTATTTATGCATTTTGCAGCGGACTACCAAAAGAGCAAGGTCTTTTGGACAAAGGTTAGGGAGACGTTCTATTCGCTCGTTGGGAGTACAGAGCGGAACGCCGATATGATTTCGGGTCGGTGGACCGAAATCAGAAAATTTGTCGGCTTGTTTACTAATCTGTTCAACAGGAACGCCGGTCGTATGAGACCAAGTGGCAGTGACGATTTGGCGGTTTATAATTTCACTGTCGAAGAGTGGAAGCAGAAGTGCCTGCGGAGGTATGGGACGGTGAAGACGTGGGACGGTGTAAAGGTGTGGGAGAGGTTGAGAAGGTGTTCTAAGTGGGTTGAGCTGGTGGCGCCGGACCTTGATGCGGAAGTAAGGCCGAAACGGACTAAAACTAGTTCGTCTGGAGCGTATAGCACTTCCGCCGGGTCGGATTGTCGGGTTGGATTCGACCTAAACGTTGCGGGGGAGGAAACGTCTTCACCGCCGAGGAGGCGGCCATTGGGAAGGGACGCCAGGGGGAAAAAACCGGCTGAGGAGGAAGCCGTAAACATCAACGATCTTGTTGAATCCCTCAATAAATTCAACAAAACCATGGAGGTGGTCTCTAATGACAAAAAGGAAAAAAAAAGAATGAAAGATTTGGACTTCCTTACAAGAGACTTCAGTAACCTAAATCCGGTCGACCAAATGCTGATGGAAAAACAAAAGGAACGTATCCGGAAGAGGTTGATCGAAGAAGACCAAGCCGAAGAATAAGAATAATGTTTTTTTAGTACTTTAATTTTTTTTTAGATATTAATGTGTTTTTTTAATTAATGTGTGTTTTTTTAAATAATTTATGAGTTTTTTTAATAATACGTTTTTTTAATACATTTATAAAAAAATTAAAAAAAAACCGCTCGCGCCCCTCTCGCGCCCCTCCACACCATGTCCCGGGGCGCGAGCACCACAACCAACACCCATCTTATCAAGTTTCTCTCTCTGCCACACGTCACAATATTATTGGCTGGCGCCGCCACTCGCGCCCCCCACACCCCCTCAGCCTTATCATCTCATCGCATGCTTCCAGTTGACTTTCTAGTCAACTTTTAAAAAAAATCAATTCAAATATTTTGACCAAAAGATCTAACATTAACAAAATAATCAAAATTACACAAGTTCTCAATATTGACCTGATCTATAAGGTTGACTTTCCCAAATTGTAAACAATTTATATTTTGTGAAAGGCCAACTTTTATAAAAAACCAAAACGAACTACTTACAAGTTACAAGTAGTAAGACGCAAGCAACAAGCAAAGATGAAACAATCTAAAACAACTAAAAGACTACAAAACAGACTATGAAGTGTAACCAATTATACCCTATTGAACATTGGTACTTCTCTTTATAATTCATCTTGTTAATGATTTCTCCCTGTATTTCTTTCACAAATTATTTTGATGAAAATCAAAATAGTAGACGATTGCAGCTAAAGAAACAACTGACAGTGGTGTCCTTGAATCTTGATATCCAGGCAACCTCGCAAAACAGGCTGTGAACATACCCAAAACAGAGTAAATGAAAGCAAGTTGATATAAATATTACTAAAACCTATTGTTAGGAACTCAATCACATACACCTTAAAATATAAGCGAGCATATCTGAACCAAAAAAAATTCTAGTAATTGGAAAAAGATTTAACCATAACCAAATCACCTGGAGCAGCGAAAGCTCAAGTAAGAAACAGATTCCAAAACGGAAGCCGACAACGGCCACCACCGCCATCGCCGCCTCCGACGGCTTTACCACCACATGCATCCGCCGTCGCCATAGACGACTCGAAAGCCGCCGACAACAACATCCACATAAGCTGTGACCTCAAACAATAAATGGTTTCAATTGTATGGCGGAGAGAATGATAGAATCGGTGGTATTAGATCTGGGTTTTGAAATAGAGAGAAGCTTGTACAAAAAAAATAAAAAATTCCTTAATAAAGCTTACAGAGGAAGATAAAGGAAACATCAAAACGTAGACCTCCTCTTTGCTCGCCACGTAAGCCAAATGGCTTTGTTGCTTGACATGTGTACTTGGCCCTTAATAAGGGGACAAGTGGCAGAAAGTATTCTCTTTTATTATACAGTGAGATGTGTATGCGATGTATATAGATGAACAATCAAGTTAAATTATTCATACAGTTTTTGAATTTTAGGACGAGAAACAATAAGAAAAAAATACCTTTTTTTTGAAATCGTTAACCCCGTCTAAATTTTAACGTTAAATCAAGTATAAAAATGCCCAATTTTTTATTTCTTTAATATTTTAATCAATTTATAAATACCCCGTATCGTGTTTATCAGTATAACATGCTTTCCTTTTTGATACTCCTAATTTCTAAACAAGTAGTAACATTTGTATAAGATAATCACACAACATGTGAACATACTCAATACATGCCACTTAGTTGCCTGAAATGGTTTTGAAAATAATATGATTGTTGATAAAGAACGTGCACTGTTTACGAATTATTAATCAACTAAAATTGACACTTAAATATTATAGTTATTAAAAAAGATCTCACGTAGTGTCATATGCCAAAGAATTAAAATGGTTGATTTGAAAAAGATATTGTAATATATATATATAGCTCTAAGACTTCCCTAGAGGAGTTCTAAAAAATAAATACCCAAAAAATACATTTGTCTTTGAACAAAGTCAAATATTTAAAGTTTGAAACTTAATATATTATCTATTATTACTAATTGTTGACAATAAGTTAGATTTGATAATAATTTGACTTTGAACCCTATGTGCTTTGAAGATATTCGTACTGTTGATGGTGAAGTGTGTGCTACTTATAGGGATGCGTGTTATAAAAGAGGCCTCCTAGACAATGACAACGAGTATATAGAAGCTATTGAAGAAGCAAGTCATACTGCAAGTGGTTATTTTCTACGTAGTTTATTTGCTAAAATGTTAATCACATACAGTTTATCTAGACCGGATGACGTATGTGAAAAGAGTTGGCGTTATTTAATTGATGGCATTCTTTACAAACAACAAAATGAGCAGAAAAATCCAAGTACCAAATAATTAGAATTTGTTATTTTTTTAAGTTCGTTAACACCTTCAGAAATGTGTTTAGTTAAAAACTTAGTTTGAATTTTTTGTGATTCGTTACAGATTTGGTGCTTTTAGAGGCACAACTAAAGAACCTCGCGTTACTTGAAATTGAAAACTTCCTACTCTGAAATAATTGTACTCTGCGTTGTTTTCCTACAATGCATTTCCCTGATGATGATTCTATTGTTGCATCAACAAATCATTTTATGAATGAGGAGCTAGCGTATGATACAGAAGTCATGACTGGTGAGTTTCAACGTCTTTTTATTTCATTAACGGATGAGCAACGAGATGTGTATAATCAAATAATGGAAGTAGTTGATCAAAAGAGGGGTGGTATTTTTTTCGTGTACGATTATGGAGGGACGGGAAAAACCTTTTTATGGAAGACATTATCGGCTTCCATAAGATCTAAATGTAATATCATTTTAAACGTTGCCTTCAGCGATATAGCATCTTTGTTACTTGAGGGAGGTAGAACCGCTCACTCTAGATTTTTAATTCCTATAAATCTACTTGAGGATTCTACTTGTTCAATAACAAGAAATCCAGATATTTGTAACTTAATCAAGAAAACTGATCTGATTATCTGGGACGAGGCTCCTATGATACATAAAAATGCTTTTGAAGCTTTGGATAGGACTTTAAAAGATGTTTTAAAAGGTGGTAACCATAAAAATTGTGAGCATCTATTTGGGGGTAAAGTTATTGTTTTTGGGGGTGATTTTAGACAAATCATACCCGTGGAACAAAATGGGTCACGTATTGATATTGTTAATGCTTCACTTAGTTCATCCCACATTTGGTCCAAATGCAAGGTTCTTAGGCTAACAAAGAATATGAGGTTAACTGTCGGATGTCAGGCGTCAGATTTGGAAGACACTAGTGGATTTACCGAATGGTTATTGGAGCACGGTGAAGGAAAACTTGGTGGTGACAATGACGGTAACGCCATTATAGAAATATCAGATGATCTTTTGATTGGTGATTCGTTCGATCCTCTTTCTGATTTGATTGATATTGTATATCCAGCATTATTGGAAAAATTTAATGATATTTCATATTTTCAAGAAATGGTCATACTTGCAAGTTGCACCTTTAAATGAGGTTGTCAAAGACATTAATGACAGATTTTTGTCTTTGTTTCCTGGAGAAGAAGTTGAATATCTTAGTTCTGATAGTATAAACAACTCTGATAGTGTTGGTCCTGGTTTCGATCCAGCATTACACTCACCAGATTTTCTAAATGGTTTAAATATTTCTGGAATGCCTAATCATAGATTGGTTCTAAAAGTTGGTGTGCCAATAATGTTACTAAGGAATATTGATCAGAAGAACGGTTTATGCAACGGAACCAGATTACAAGTTATTAACTTGGGGAGGCGTTTCATTGAAGTAAAGGTAATTTTAGTTACTAATATTGGGTTTCACACTTATATAACTCGTAGTGGTCTAACTCCTTTAGATAAGAAACTGCCATTCAAATTAATCTGAAGACAGTTTCCTGTTGCGGTTTGTTTTGCAATGACCATTAACAAAAGTCAAGGCCAATCACTTGCAAGAGTTGGCATATACTTGCGAGCACCAGTGCTTACACATGGTCAACTATATGCTTCTTTATCACGAGAGAAGAGTAGAGACGATTTTTAAATGCTATATTAGACAAGGAAGGAAAAATGACAAATAAAACTACAAATGTCGTTTATAAGGAACTATTTAGTAATATATGAAATTCTTATTATTAATCTATCTAATGATTGTAAAATGGATGTTATTTTCGTTTGAAAGTTATGTTTAATAAAGTTTTTATTTTGTTACCGACATTATTAACAATTGTATATCCTCTTCTCGTCTCCACATGTATGTATGAAATTATGTTTTTCACTTTCATATTACCGGTTGATGTTACATGATTTATATGTTTTCACCCGTGACGCCCACCGGTCAATGACCTAGTTTCTTAGTAAATTAATCTAGAACCACATCAATTTTTTTGGTTTTTATCATTGATGCGAACAGTGATGATGTTTGTTATTCACGGAAAATACTATGTTGGTTATAAATATGGTTAAAAATAAGATGCATTTTGAAATAAAAAGAAAAGTACAAAAAAATAACCATCTTTGTAACAAGTTAACTTTTTTACCCAAACCATAAAGGACAAAAGAGGAGTCAAGAATCCAGCTTTAATTAACTCATCAATCATCAAATTCTCTCTAATCATAAACCAAGAGTTTAAGGAGAAAGAACAAAACAATTGAAAATCTAAACCATTGATCAAATTATTTTACAGAATTGAGTTTTAATGGTTAGAATTGAACTAAAAAAGATGGGTGGTAAAACCAATAACCGTACTTCTTTTTTCCTAGCTACTCCTACCTACGTATGAATAAATTTTTACATCAAAGCTATTATTGTACCAACTTCGTTTTAGTCTACATAGTCAGTATTGATGATGTAATTAAAGTTGGGCTCTTGACTCCTCCTTTGTCCCTCATGGTTGGGTAAAAAGGTTAATTTGTTACTATGTTTTGTTTTTATTTTAATTTGTTGTTGTGAATTTTATTTAGTTTTAAAAACAAATTAACTTCCATTTGATACAGTTGGTAGCTATTTACAAGTGTGAATTTTTATTTTGAGATCTCTGTTTCTAGACTTATTGATTTTAAAATTTATTTTTTTCAACCCAGCGTCTCAAAGCCAGTTCCGGTTTAACGATTCCCGTTTCTGGTTCAACCCGGTTTAAGCAACAACCGACCAATTTAACTCTCACTCGCCATGTAATATAACTCCTCACACGTCATGTCATAAAAAACGAACAGAGTTCACTATAATTTTTTAGTTGAGATTGTTATAAGTAACAAACATGAAAGCTAGAACTGTCACCGGTCAAAATATTAGTTCGTATTATTATTAATTTGGACGAATGAAAATCAATTTTCTTAAATTTAAACTTGGGTGTTCATAAAGACAAGTTATACAAACTAGTGTGTTTATTTATTTACATAAGTTAGTTATTGATCAAAAATCATTTTTGGTGGTAAATTAAATAGGTAACTGGAAGGGATCAGTGGTCAAAGAAAAGAAAATTAGATTTTTCTAAACAAAGAGCGGTGGAATTGTAACATTCCGTTTTTTAGATTGATTAATAAATGAAAGTATGAGTTATTATGAGTCGGGTGTGACATCTGCCCTGATCCGACCCGACCCAGGTACCCGTTTCTCTGACCCGATCTCTTTCTTTTATGATTTAGTATTTATTTATACTTATATTTTACTTTTAATAATAATAATGTATTTTCCTTCCCGCCTCTTTCTCTCTCTTTCTTTCCGCCGTCCCGTCCCTCTCCTTCTCTCTTTCCGCCTTGTTTCCCTCTTTTTCTTCTAACTCTTTGCTTGTCCTTTGGTTCTTCCCGCCTAAGGTTGTCTGCGCAGCTCCACGCGCCAGACCCCTTACAAGGAATCCTGCGTGAAGACCACCTGTTTCAGCGTTACGCGAGACGAACTCTTCTCGCAGCGCGCTAAGAATTGTAATTCTTCTCGCAACGCGCTAAGAACGGTAGTTCTTCCCGCGACGCGCTAAGGATTTGTAGTTCTTCTCGCAGCGCGCTAAGAATCGTAGTTCATCCCTCGACGCGCGAAGAATTATAGTTCTTCCCGCGGCGCGCTAGGAATTTTAGTTCCTCCCGCGGCGCGCTAAGAAATGTGATTCTTCCCGCGGCGCGCTTAGAAATGTAGTTCTTTCCGCGACGCGTTAAGGTTAGTTCTGTCTGCCTTCGCGCTCGCGCTCTCTTGACCTTTTGTGTCAGCCTTCTCGCGCTAAACCCTTTGAGTTTTCTTCTGTTTAATCTAGCCGTTTGCTTTTGTGATGTCTTATCTTTTGAGCTGTTGACCTAATCTGCTTTATGTCTGAAAAGTTACTTTCGGCGCAGCATGCGCACCAACCCCATTGGTTGGCAGAAAAAGTGACTGACATTATCTTTTGAGATCTGCTTTTTCCATGCTTGACCAGTACCTTTATCTGACCCGCCCATGCTTTTTACTGTTCCCTGACAGCTTTATCTTGCCCCCTGCAGCTGCCATATCTTTTGATATCTTTTGTTATCTTTTGTTTTGTCTTGTTCTGTTTGTCTTGAGATCCTTTCCCCTTTTCTAGGGATTGTGTCTCCTAGGGTTTTCTCTATAAATAATAACATTATTTTTCTTAACACTACACACACAAAACACTTAATCTCTCCTGTTCTCCTTGCTCTCTCTGCCGCCTCCCTCTCTGCCTCCGTCTTCCTCCCTGTTCTGCCCTGCTTTTCCGGTAATATATATTATATATAATAATTTACTTATTAATTATGCTGACTTATAATCAAGACTTAAATCAATTCATTAAAACAATAATCTTATTTATAGGTTAACTTGTGCTTGTTTAAAGTTGGTTCTTGCTTTATCTTACACCACATCGTTTATCAAGTGAGTAATCTCGTACCTAATCCCTTTTTGCTTTTAATGTTTTGGGATGTTCATGTGTTCATACAAACTTAGAGTCTTAAACTTGTTTATGAACTTTAGTCGCGCAGTATCCCATGTGTTGAGGACGTTTACTTGGCTGTTTATTTGTATGTGTGTATCATTAACCGCTTTGTTCGGCCTATTCCGAAGTTTTCATGGATCCATTAGATGAACACGGGAGACCTATCGTTTACGGTTTTCTTTGTTTACACTTGCACAGATGTTTTCTCGTTTTTGTGCTCAATTGGGAGCACGGATTGAACTATGAACTATGAGCTATGATCTATTTAGGCTTGATCACAATCTGATTGCACCCTTGTTAAACACCAGACATACACGTGTTGCGCGCAGATTTATTGTTATCTATGTATTGTATTAAACTTGATTTCTCACCAACACGCAAGTGTTTGACGTTTATTTTAACACATGTTCAGGTTTGCAGTAGCTGTTTTGGAGCTTGTGGACACATAGGACGTTTTTACTTTTGGACCTAGATTAAAATGTATCAAGACAAGTTATTGCTGTTCGAATATTTTGATTTATAATATATTGATTTATGTTGGTTTATTTATATCTTATGTATACGTTGCGCATGCGTGAATGAATATATTTATTAAATATTGACACCCAATAGTGTCACGAGTAATGAAACAATATGTGGCGCCCCGATGTATAATCCGCCTTTGGTCGGGGTGTTACAGATTGGTATCAGAGCTCGTTGACTTTAGGATAGGTGGTTAGACGTAACGGCCTAGAATACCTAAGAGTCCCTTCTCGCGCATGAGAGAAATCTCATGTTTGCGCGCTTATTGTTAATTACTCGTTATTTATGAATATGCTCGCGCTTGCGCAGTGTATGATTTATGTTCTATTTCGCGATATTTCGATTTTTGCTGAATTTCGATTTTTACTGATTTTACCTACATATTCGTTTGTTGGATTTGAAAATCCGAAAAGTCATGGTGATACATGAATAGTTGATTTTCAATTTTCATCTACGATTATGTTCTGAGGTTGGAGACTTGAAAAGTCATGGTGATACATGAATTGTCAACCTCCAATACTCATTTTCTTGTATATTTTATATTGAAGATTGAAAAGTCATGGTGATACATGAATCGTCAATCTCCAATACTCGTTTACTAGTCATTTTAAATTGGGAATTCGGAAAGTCATGGTGATACATGAATTGTCGATTCTTGATTCGAATTTGTTACCTTTATTAAGTCTGCATTTAGGGTCATTTATTTTACTTTAACTTTGGACAGTAACTGACTCCGCGAAACCAAGCTTTATAAGATTAAACTTTGTGCTAAAACCAAGATATTAACTAAAATTAAAACTTTTATAGAATGCCTCCGCTATCTCGCCGATTTCAGAGAAGAGAAGCCTCGCGCATGCGTAGACAGCAACGTTCCCAGGAAATGGCCGCCGCGATAGCCCAAGCCTTGAGCCAAAACAATACCAACACCTCTGGTTATAACATTAAATCCTTTAACGCGGGTAACCTTCCAAAGTTCACAGGTCTTGAAGGAGCCACCGTGATGCTCCAGTGGCTTGAGAAAATAGAAAACACTTTCCTCCACACCCAATGCCCTCTAGACAGACGAACCCTATATGCTTCCAGTGTCCTGGAATCTAGAGCGCTTACATGGTGGAATGGAGTAGCTCATGCGCGTGGCGCAGAGGCTGCTTCTAGCATGACATGGGAGGAATTCAAGGAAATTCTGACGCGAGAATTCTGCCCTCCCAACGAAATTAAGCGCCTGGAGGAGGAATTTTGGAACTTGAAGCAATACAGCGGTGAAGCGCGCGAGTACGCGACGCGCTTCCACGAGCTAAGCTTACTGGTCCCTCACCTTGTTACCCCTTCCCGCCGAGCCATAGAGAAATTTCTTGGGGGTCTCCCCATGGAAATTCAAGATTCTGTATGGGCTAGAAACCCAGTTACCCTCTCTGACGCCATCGAGTTGGCCGCTGTGCTCAGCGACAACCATGTCAGAGCAGGAACCCTGTTCCTGCGGGGAGCTGAGAAGACCAAACCCACCAAAACTGTCTCTGAACCCGCAGCAACCAAACCAGAACCCTCAAACCATAACCAGAAACGTAGGCGCAGACAAGCCTATGCGCTTACCAGCCCGCCCATTGTCCAGCAACCCATCTACCAACCTCCAGTTTACGCGCCTAACCCACTGTCAGCCTACCCAACACCTCCTGTAGTCCATAACTATGCCTTAACCAATCCCGCACTCCCTGCCCCGCCTCCTAAGAAACCTTACACAGGAAACCAACCCTTTTGCCCAACCTGTAGACTTCACCACCCAACTCAGACCCCGTGTCGACAATGTAACCGATGTGGCCGTGTTGGTCACTCAACCGAATACTGTAGAGTCCTTCCCGCCAATCCAATTGCGCCAATACCACCAGTCTACCCGCAGAACCCACAACCAACCTACCAAAACCCACGACCCAGGTCGTGCTATAACTGCGGTGATCCCAGTCATTTCCGGAACGCGTGCCCGAGACTACAAGTGCAAATCACACAAGCGAATCCGGTGAACCAGATTTCGAACCAAGTGACGCGTGGACGAGCTTTTAACATAACCGCGCACCAAGCGCAAGCGAATAATGACGTAGTTAATGGTACATTTTTGCTTAACGGATTTTATGCTTCTGTACTTTTTGATACTGGCGCCGATCGAAGTTTTATCTCTCGCGCCTTTGAGCAGAAGCTTGCGCGACCGCGCGATAACTTAAAAGAAGATTTTTCAGTTGAATTGGCTAATGGTGAAACTGTTTTAATTAACTCTGTGATTAAAGACTGTACGCTTAACCTTAACGAAAACGATTTTCTGATTGACCTCATCCCTATGCCTCCTGGAAGCTTTGATGTTATTATTGGTATGGACTGGCTTACGCATAATCGCGCCGAAGTTATTTGCGCCAAAAAGATGATTCGCATACCTCGAGAAAATGGTGATCTTCATATCTACGGCGAGAAACCCTCCCGCGGTCTTAAACTTATGTCTTGCGCCGAAGCCCGAAGGCTCATGCGGAAAAGGTGTATTGCATTCTTAGCCCATGTGGTTAAACCTGCTGAAGAGAAGAAGCTTCGCGATATCCCTGTCGTGCGTGATTTCCCTGAAGTTTTTCCTGATGATCTTCCTGGTATCCCTCCCGCTCGTGAAGTCGAGTTCCGTATTGATCTTGTCCCTGGTGCTTCCCCCGTAGCTAAATCTCCTTATCGTCTTGCACCCGCTGAGATGCAAGAATTGGCAAGCCAACTTCAAGAGTTGACTACTAAAGGATTCATTCGCCCTAGCTCTTCGCCCTGGGGTGCTCCGGTGTTGTTCGTTAAAAAGAAAGATGGATCGTTTCGCATGTGTATTGATTACCGCGAGTTGAACAAACTCACCATTAAAAACCGGTATCCCTTACCGCGTATTGACGACCTCTTTGATCAACTCCAAGGTGCCTCTTGTTTCTCGAAGATTGATCTCCGCTCTGGCTATCACCAGTTGCGCATCCGCGATGAAGATGTTCCGAAGACTGCTTTTCGAACTCGTTATGGCCATTTTGAATTCCTGGTCATGTCCTTCGGTTTAACCAACGCACCCGCCGTTTTCATGGATCTAATGAATCGGGTGTGTAGGCCTTTCTTGGATAAATTCGTGATTGTGTTTATCGATGATGTTCTGGTGTATTCTAAGACCAAGGCCGAGCACGAGCAACATCTTCGGTTGGTGTTGCAAAAGCTTAGAGCTGAGCAACTCTATGCTAAGCTTTCCAAGTGTGAATTCTGGTCTGATGAAGTACAGTTTCTTGGCCATGTTGTGAACAAGATGGGTATTCATGTCGACCCATCCAAAATTGAAGCAATCAAGAACTGGATTACGCCATCCTCTCCTTCTGAGATCCGTTCCTTTCTGGGCTTAGCTGGTTATTACCGGCGCTTCATTTCGAACTTCTCAAAGATCGCTTTGCCTTTAACAGCTCTAACGCACAAAGGTAAACCGTATATTTGGGGCTCAAAGCAAGAAGAAGCCTTTCTAACGCTCAAGCGATTGTTGTGTGAAGCTCCTGTTCTTGCGCTACCTGAGGGTAATGAAGATTTTGTCGTGTATTGCGATGCATCCAACCAAGGTCTCGGTTGTGTTCTTATGCAACGAGGCAAGGTTATCGCTTACGCATCAAGGCAACTTAAGGTTCATGAAAAGAATTATACAACTCACGATCTCGAACTTGGTGCAGTTGTTTTTGCATTGAAGATCTGGAGACACTACCTTTATGGCACTAAGTGTATCCTTTACACTGACCATAAAAGCCTTCAGCATATCTTTGATCAAAAGGAACTTAACATGAGGCAACGCCGATGGAACGAACTCATCAGCGATTACGATTGTGAGATCCGGTATCATCCTGGTAAGGCTAATGTGGTAGCCGATGCGCTCAGCCGAAAACCCTGCCAGCTTAACTGTATCTTGCCGCGCACCCAGCTTCACTTCGCGCCGATTCAAAGCAACCTTGAATCGCGCATTCGTGACGCGCAGCGGGCATCCATCAGTAATGGTAACCTTCGCGCCGAGTTAGCGTGTGGCGCGGAAGCGCATTTTGTCCCTAATCTGGGTGGAATTCTCTGCTATCTCAATCGCATCTGGATTCCCTGTGATGAGAATCTTCGCGCTGATATCCTGAGTGAAGCGCACAAATCTCGGTATTCCATTCATCCCGGCGCTGATAAGATGTACAAGGATTTGCGCATTACTTATTGGTGGCCCGGTATGAAAAAGGATATTGCTGTGTTCGTAGCTAGATGCCTGACTTGTTCTAAAGTGAAAGCTGAACACCAACGCCCATCTGGTTTGCTCGAACAACCAGAAATTCCTACATGGAAATGGGAATGTGTAGCGATGGACTTTATTACCAAGTTACCTTTGACAGCAAGCAAACATGATAGCATTTGGGTAATAGTGGATCGTTTGACTAAGTCTGCTCACTTTCTGCCCATTCGTGAAAACTACCGTGTTGAGCAACTCGCGCAGCTTTATGTCAAGGAAATTGTCTGCCGCCATGGTACTCCTTTGAGCATCATATCCGATCGCGATGGCCGTTTTATATCTCGCTTTTGGAAATCTCTCCAATCTGCGCTAGGAACTCGCTTGGACATGAGTACGGCATATCATCCCCAGACTGACGGTCAGTCTGAGCGAACTATTCAAACTCTTGAGGATATGCTCCGATCTTGTGTTCTTGATTTTGGAGGTAATTGGGATTCACACCTGCCTTTGATTGAGTTCTCTTATAATAACAGCTATCATTCCAGTATCGGTATGGCCCCATTTGAAGCACTTTACGGTCGTAAGTGCCGCTCCCCGATTTGTTGGAGCGAAGTGGGAGAAGCTCAAATCACAGGACCCGAACTTGTTCAAGAGAACCGATAAAATCGCCAAGATCCGTGATCATCTGCTGACTGCCAGAAGCCGACAGAAGAGTTACGCAGATCGTAGGCGGAAGCCTCTCGAATTTCAAGTTGGTGATCTTGTTCTCAAAGTGTCGCCTTGGAAAGGTGTTGTCCGCTTTGGGAAGAAGGGTAAGCTTGCTCCTCGTTATGTTGGTCCATTCAAGATTCTCGCGCGTGTGGGAAAAGTTGCCTACAGACTTGACCTGCCGCCCGCGCTCAGTAATGTGCATCCAACGTTCCATGTATCCAATCTCAAGAAGTGTTTAGCTGACGAGAACCTTCACATTCCACTTGATGAAGTTCAAGTTGATGAAACTATGCATTTCGTTGAGAAGCCTGTTGAGATTATGGATCGCGAGGTAAAGCAAACCAAGCGCAGTCGTATCCCTATCGTGAAAGTTCGCTGGGAGTCCAAGCGCGGAGCCGAGTTTACATGGGAAAGGGAAGATCAAATGAAGATCAAGTACCCGCACCTGTTCTCTGCGCAACCTACTTCGAGATAAATTTCGGGACGAAATTTCTTAAAGTAGGGGAGACTGTGACATCTGCCCTGATCCGACCCGACCCAGGTACCCGTTTCTCTGACCCGATCTCTTTCTTTTATGATTTAGTATTTATTTATACTTATATTTTACTTTTAATAATAATAATGTATTTTCCTTCCCGCCTCTTTCTCTCTCTTTCTTTCCGCCGTCCCGTCCCTCTCCTTCTCTCTTTCCGCCTTGTTTCCCTCTTTTTCTTCTAACTCTTTGCTTGTCCTTTGGTTCTTCCCGCCTAAGGTTGTCTGCGCAGCTCCACGCACCAGACCCCTTACAAGGAATCCTGCGTGAAGACCACCTGTTTCAGCGTTACGCGAGACGAACTGATTATCTGGGACGAGGCTCCTATGATACATAAAAATGCTTTTGAAGCTTTGGATAGGACTTTAAAAGATGTTTTAAAAGGTGGTAACCATAAAAATTGTGAGCATCTATTTGGGGGTAAAGTTATTGTTTTTGGGGGTGATTTTAGACAAATCATACCCGTGGAACAAAATGGGTCACGTATTGATATTGTTAATGCTTCACTTAGTTCATCCCACATTTGGTCCAAATGCAAGGTTCTTAGGCTAACAAAGAATATGAGGTTAACTGTCGGATGTCAGGCGTCAGATTTGGAAGACACTAGTGGATTTACCGAATGGTTATTGGAGCACGGTGAAGGAAAACTTGGTGGTGACAATGACGGTAACGCCATTATAGAAATATCAGATGATCTTTTGATTGGTGATTCGTTCGATCCTCTTTCTGATTTGATTGATATTGTATATCCAGCATTATTGGAAAAATTTAATGATATTTCATATTTTCAAGAAATGGTCATACTTGCAAGTTGCACCTTTAAATGAGGTTGTCAAAGACATTAATGACAGATTTTTGTCTTTGTTTCCTGGAGAAGAAGTTGAATATCTTAGTTCTGATAGTATAAACAACTCTGATAGTGTTGGTCCTGGTTTCGATCCAGCATTACACTCACCAGATTTTCTAAATGGTTTAAATATTTCTGGAATGCCTAATCATAGATTGGTTCTAAAAGTTGGTGTGCCAATAATGTTACTAAGGAATATTGATCAGAAGAACGGTTTATGCAACGGAACCAGATTACAAGTTATTAACTTGGGGAGGCGTTTCATTGAAGTAAAGGTAATTTTAGTTACTAATATTGGGTTTCACACTTATATAACTCGTAGTGGTCTAACTCCTTTAGATAAGAAACTGCCATTCAAATTAATCTGAAGACAGTTTCCTGTTGCGGTTTGTTTTGCAATGACCATTAACAAAAGTCAAGGCCAATCACTTGCAAGAGTTGGCATATACTTGCGAGCACCAGTGCTTACACATGGTCAACTATATGCTTCTTTATCACGAGAGAAGAGTAGAGACGATTTTTAAATGCTATATTAGACAAGGAAGGAAAAATGACAAATAAAACTACAAATGTCGTTTATAAGGAACTATTTAGTAATATATGAAATTCTTATTATTAATCTATCTAATGATTGTAAAATGGATGTTATTTTCGTTTGAAAGTTATGTTTAATAAAGTTTTTATTTTGTTACCGACATTATTAACAATTGTATATCCTCTTCTCGTCTCCACATGTATGTATGAAATTATGTTTTCCACTTTCATATTACCGGTTGATGTTACATGATTTATATGTTTTCACCCGTGACGCCCACCGGTCAATGACCTAGTTTCTTAGTAAATTAATCTAGAACCACATCAATTTTTTTGGTTTTTATCATTGATGCGAACAGTGATGATGTTTGTTATTCACGGAAAATACTATGTTGGTTATAAATATGGTTAAAAATAAGATGCATTTTGAAATAAAAAGAAAAGTACAAAAAAATAACCATCTTTGTAACAAGTTAACTTTTTTACCCAAACCATAAAGGACAAAAGAGGAGTCAAGAATCCAGCTTTAATTAACTCATCAATCATCAAATTCTCTCTAATCATAAACCAAGAGTTTAAGGAGAAAGAACAAAACAATTGAAAATCTAAACCATTGATCAAATTATTTTACAGAATTGAGTTTTAATGGTTAGAATTGAACTAAAAAAGATGGGTGGTAAAACCAATAACCGTACTTCTTTTTTCCTAGCTACTCCTACCTACGTATGAATAAATTTTTACATCAAAGCTATTATTGTACCAACTTCGTTTTAGTCTACATAGTCAGTATTGATGATGTAATTAAAGTTGGGCTCTTGACTCCTCCTTTGTCCCTCATGGTTGGGTAAAAAGGTTAATTTGTTACTATGTTTTGTTTTTATTTTAATTTGTTGTTGTGAATTTTATTTAGTTTTAAAAACAAATTAACTTCCATTTGATACAGTTGGTAGCTATTTACAAGTGTGAATTTTTATTTTGAGATCTCTGTTTCTAGACTTATTGATTTTAAAATTTATTTTTTTCAACCCAGCGTCTCAAAGCCAGTTCCGGTTTAACGATTCCCGTTTCTGGTTCAACCCGGTTTAAGCAACAACCGACCAATTTAACTCTCACTCGCCATGTAATATAACTCCTCACACGTCATGTCATAAAAAACGAACAGAGTTCACTATAATTTTTTAGTTGAGATTGTTATAAGTAACAAACATGAAAGCTAGAACTGTCACCGGTCAAAATATTAGTTCGTATTATTATTAATTTGGATGAATGAAAATCAATTTTCTTAAATTTAAACTTGGGTGTTCATAAAGACAAGTTATACAAACTAGTGTGTTTATTTATTTACATAAGTTAGTTATTGATCAAAAATCATTTTTGGTGGTAAATTAAATAGGTAACTGGAAGGGATCAGTGGTCAAAGAAAAGAAAATTAGATTTTTCTAAACAAAGAGCGGTGGAATTGTAACATTCCGTTTTTTAGATTGATTAATAAATGAAAGTATGAGTTATTATGAGTCGGGTGTGACATCTGCCCTGATCCGACCCGACCCAGGTATCCGTTTCTCTGACCCGATCTCTTTCTTTTATGATTTAGTATTTATTTATACTTATATTTTACTTTTAATAATAATAATGTATTTTCCTTCCCGCCTCTTTCTCTCTCTTTCTTTCCGCCGTCCCGTCCCTCTCCTTCTCTCTTTCCGCCTTGTTTCCCTCTTTTTCTTCTAACTCTTTGCTTGTCCTTTGGTTCTTCCCGCCTAAGGTTGTCTGCGCAGCTCCACGCGCCAGACCCCTTACAAGGAATCCTGCGTGAAGACCACCTGTTTCAGCGTTACGCGAGACGAACTCTTCTCGCAGCGCGCTAAGAATTGTAATTCTTCTCGCAACGCGCTAAGAACGGTAGTTCTTCCCGCGACGCGCTAAGGATTTGTAGTTCTTCTCGCAGCGCGCTAAGAATCGTAGTTCATCCCTCGACGCGCGAAGAATTATAGTTCTTCCCGCGGCGCGCTTGGAATTTTAGTTCCTCCCGCGGCGCGCTAAGAAATGTGATTCTTCCCGCGGCGCGCTTAGAAATGTAGTTCTTTCCGCGACGCGTTAAGGTTAGTTCTGTCTGCCTTCGCGCTCGCGCTCTCTTGACCTTTTGTGTCAGCCTTCTCGCGCTAAACCCTTTGAGTTTTCTTCTGTTTAATCTAGCCGTTTGCTTTTGTGATGTCTTATCTTTTGAGCTGTTGACCTAATCTGCTTTATGTCTGAAAAGTTACTTTCGGCGCAGCATGCGCACCAACCCCATTGGTTGGCAGAAAAAGTGACTGACATTATCTTTTGAGATCTGCTTTTTCCATGCTTGACCAGTACCTTTATCTGACCCGCCCATGCTTTTTACTGTTCCCTGACAGCTTTATCTTGCCCCCTGCAGCTGCCATATCTTTTGATATCTTTTGTTATCTTTTGTTTTGTCTTGTTCTGTTTGTCTTGAGATCCTTTCCCCTTTTCTAGGGATTGTGTCTCCTAGGGTTTTCTCTATAAATAATAACATTATTTTTCTTAACACTACACACACAAAACACTTAATCTCTCCTGTTCTCCTTGCTCTCTCTGCCGCCTCCCTCTCTGCCTCCGTCTTCCTCCCTGTTCTGCCCTGCTTTTCCGGTAATATATATTATATATAATAATTTACTTATTAATTATGCTGACTTATAATCAAGACTTAAATCAATTCATTAAAACAATAATCTTATTTATAGGTTAACTTGTGCTTGTTTAAAGTTGGTTCTTGCTTTATCTTACACCACATCATTTATCAAGTGAGTAATCTCGTACCTAATCCCTTTTTGCTTTTAATGTTTTGGGATGTTCATGTGTTCATACAAACTTAGAGTCTTAAACTTGTTTATGAACTTTAGTCGCGCAGTATCCCATGTGTTGAGGACGTTTACTTGGCTGTTTATTTGTATGTGTGTATCATTAACCGCTTTGTTCGGCCTATTCCGAAGTTTTCATGGATCCATTAGATGAACACGGGAGACCTATCGTTTACGGTTTTCTTTGTTTACACTTGCACAGATGTTTTCTCGTTTTTGTGCTCAATTGGGAGCACGGATTGAACTATGAACTATGAGCTATGATCTATTTAGGCTTGATCACAATCTGATTGCACCTTTGTTAAACACCAGACATACACGTGTTGCGCGCAGATTTATTGTTATCTATGTATTGTATTAAACTTGATTTCTCACCAACACGCAAGTGTTTGACGTTTATTTTAACACATGTTCAGGTTTGCAGTAGCTGTTTTGGAGCTTGTGGACACATAGGACGTTTTTACTTTTGGACCTAGATTAAAATGTATCAAGACAAGTTATTGCTGTTCGAATATTTTGATTTATAATATATTGATTTATGTTGGTTTATTTATATCTTATGTATACGTTGCGCATGCGTGAATGAATATATTTATTAAATATTGACACCCAATAGTGTCACGAGTAATGAAACAATATGTGGCGCCCCGATGTATAATCCGCCTTTGGTCGGGGTGTTACATCGGGCTAGTGTTGGGTAAAACGGATATGGGTTATGGACTTGGGTCATAAGGGAAAGAAGGAAAAGACCATGGGCTTAAGCCCATGATCCCTAAATATATAAACCTTAATTGCCCATTTAATAATTCATTTCACACATATTCCATACACCACCAAAACACACACTTAGCTCTCTCTCTCTCTAACCGAAATCACCAAGAAACCGAGCATCAACCCGAGGTAATGAGAGTATGATATTGTAGAGATACAAACCCGTTAGATCCAGTCGTGAAACGACGAGCCGACACCTTTAAACCGTTAAATTCACGAGATCCAGGTGGAATCGGGTATAAACCGAACCTAAGATGGGCTTGGGGGTCACCCTAGCTCAGATCTGGATCGAGAGTGAGATCTCGTTTTTCCGGCGAAATCGTGGTTTTCCGGTGACGACGGCGCCGAAAAAAGGCGTACGAGGTTAGCATGTCAAATAATGTTTCTGACATTCTCTGACCTAGCCCTAATTCGTTAATGGAGAGTTAACGAACTAGAGGTAATTCGTCAAGTGATTCGTTAAGGGAAGCTTAACGAACTAGCCTTAATTCGTCATGCAAATTCGTCAAGGAAAGATAACGAATTAGTTCCCCAGTTCGTTATGATTAGATAACGAATCAAGTGATTCGTTATTCGCCTAATTCGTTATGATGAGATGACGAATCAAGCCTTGATAAGATAACGAATTAGGCTAGCGAACCAGAATAATAAACCAGCTAACGAATCAGACATGTAAGATAATGAATTAGTTAACGAATGAGGTGTAATTCGTTATAACGAACGAGTTAGCGAATTAGAAAATGATTCAAAATTCTAATGGAAAATGTGTTAAGACAGTTAATGGAAATAAAATTTTTCCAAGCTGACCTGCCAACTCGACCCCAGCCAGGGGCTCTACCCCCTGGACCCTGCTAGGGGCTGCCGCCTCTAGAACCCTACTGCCAGAGGCGCTGCCCCCGGACCCCCGTTCGTTGAGGGTTACGATTAAACTAGAAATACGTTATGGAAAGTGATAGTAATTAATACGCGTACTTGTTATACAGTTAGCCGTGCACAACTAAAGAAATGGATTACCATTAACGGTGAACGTAACCGCATTCAGGTGAGTTTCTAGACCCACTTCCCTGTTATGTTTTCGGAGTTGTGTGCATACCCGATGTGATAGTTAATACACTTACCTTAAGTGGTAAGTGTATGCCTTGTACGATTTATGTATGATGATTGTTTGACGATGCATGAACGATCTTCGGATATTGCATATACCGCCGAGTGATAGTTAAAAGTATGATTGTTGTATGTATATGATGTATAAATGATGTATGATGTTATGATGATAGTATATGAACGATGTTCAGATATTGCATGTACTTCCAGGTGATAGTCAAGAATATGACTATGTATATATAGGATATATGAATGATGTATGTATGTTAAGATGATGGTACGTGAACGATCTTCGGATATTGCATGTAATATTAAGAAATGTATGTAAAGACAGGTATCGTACAATGTACTAAGCGTAGGGAACCGACCCTAATAATGTTGGCGAATATTGTAACATATCGGATTTTTCGTATTTGTATTCGTTTATGTTTACCCGACTCTTAAATGCAATTCAGATAATTCATATTTATAAAAGCATGCATTAATTAGTATTTTACTTGGTCTAATTTATTTTATATCCTCATGTTATTTGAACTAGTCAAATAAATCTAAGAAACCCTTAAAATCGCTTATTTTGGCTAAAAAGCGCATTACAGAAATACAGGGATTAAATTTGATAATTTCAAAAGTCAGCTGAAAAGAACTCTTCGTGTAGCGCGAAGATATAACCCTTAGATGGGTCGCACTATGCGAAGACTAATCAGATCAGCAAAACTCGTTAAACCTGTTTTTAACACCCAAATTCGATTCAATTCGATTAATTTCTATATTGTTCTTCAAAGTATGATAACTACATAACTTCCTATTGATAAACACTACTCTAATTCCTTTTATTAACAAACCTTACTCCATAACCTCTGCTACACTTTAGAATTTCGGAAATTTCAACCCTAAATCGAAATCAAGCTTTAAATCAAGTGATCATCCCCCTTTTTTGACTTTTCAAGATCAAGACTTTTGCTTTGACTCGATTTCTAGCCTTCTCTATTTGTAATCCGGGTAAGTTGTAAATAGAGAAAACGTTCTTCTTGATATGAGAAACAAAAACCCTCAATTAATTTTGATGATTGACTCGATTTTGCCAGGCAATTGTTAACGTACCTGTTTTGGGTTCACTTTAAGTGAGTTTAATGTTTTAATCGATTTATCAACCTTCTGTTTGGAATTAGCTTTAGGTCCAGAAGAGTATTATTTTTGCTTTTATGTTTTACATCTAACATATGAGAACCTAAACTCAGATTCGTTGTCCGGAATCTGACCCGCATCAGCTCGTATAAATCTTGTTTATTTCATAACATAAGTTCTGTAATTCTGTTTGTTGTAATTCCTGTTCGTCATTCTCAGTTTTCACTTTAGTTTACTCTCTAAAATTTATAGGTGTTTCTGTGTCGGACCAGTCAGCACGTTAAATTCTTTGTGCCTATTCTTAGTAACTATTATCTCAACCTAATTAATAAGGTGCATAAACTCCCCATTTTTTGTTTTAAAACTTTTGGGGACCTTATGCGTTCCATGTCGTATTCTTGTATATTATATTTTATCAATTGCAAATCTTGAATATTATGTGGTTGATTAATTAAATGCTTAATTGCTAATTGTTTAGTTGTGTATTGTCACACCCCATAACGAATGTTACATGTATCTTATCATATCAGAAAGGTCCATCATAATGAATGTTAAGTATGGTCATATACGCATTTTTAGTAGCCATAGCCCATGCTCATGAGGCATGGTCAAACTCCATCATTTATTTGTCTATATTTAGTTGTTGATATTCATGATATTGATTTGCGGTTTTCTTATATATTATAATCATCATACTAGGGACTACATGCTCAAAATTATGTTGACAAACTTATTCTATTTTTATGCATATTACAAGATATTACATGAATTTAACTGAAGTATGAAGTAATTAGTTGGACTTTAGGGTATGGAATAAAAAGACGCATTATTGGATGTCATGTTTGTCTTTCTTTTGTATAATTGTGTTTGTTAAGATGATGTGTAGTTGGTTTATGTAATAAAAACAACCTGGATATTGTCATAAATATTGTATGATGGTGCTTTGTGAGTTGTACGCAATTAGTTCACGCCATAAAATTCCGCCTTAGATTGGGTTATGACATTCAAATCTAGTATAAGGATTAAAGTTGTTAAGCGGAGGTGGTACAACACCATGATTGAACCCAGTTCCCTCTTTCTGTTTAATCCCCAACTAAGAATTAATAATTACCCCAAGTGTCATAGAAGCAATCTCAAATTTGTCAACCTAAATTTTTCTATCAAGTAGTTCTAGTTTGAGTACATCTACTTCTTTGTTTAGTTCATCTACTTATTTTTATAGAAATCCCTACTCTTCTCAGCATCAAACAATTTAAGGTTTAGGGCAGCCATGTCATATTTATGAGACTTAGTTATTTTATTAGGAAGTTTTTCAAATTTTGCAAAGTTTCTTTTATAGTAAGACAATTAATCAAGCTCATGTATTAAACTATCATGATTTCTAATAAGCATTCTATTTTGTCATTACAAGCTTATGAGCATGAGTGTTCATGTACTCGAGGAGTGACTTGATGAGCTGTTTTGTTCTACGAATTACTATTCATGCTAGTTACTGTTCACTTGTGAATTACTGTTCACTTGATGGACCGGTCGCTAAGTAGTAACTCACGTGTCATGCGAGTAGAGGCCAAGAAATATTGTGTTATATACTTTGCAATGCTTGTTTAGGTTAATTCACATTTAATTACACTCTTATCACAATTTACCATCTTCCATCCGGTATTTTACTGGGTAAAAGTTGTAAAACTCAAAAGTAGCAATCTGAATTATTGAGTATCTGGAGGACTCGGAGTTGAATTCAAGTTTGTCTAAACTTGAGTTTGGTTTGTTTCATCTAAACTATTAAACTCGTTTTGAGCTCTATATCTAAAAAAAATACCTGAGCCGAACTAGTTTATTTTTTATAGTTATTCTGTTATTTTTTTATGGCATATATAATTATTTCTATTTAGTTTATTTTCAAAAAGATCATCATCATATATATTAATTTTTATTTTTTTAAGTAATACGCTTGTTTATGTTTGTGAGCTTAGTCAAGCTTGGTACATATGGCTCGGGTCAGGGTTTATTTGTTGAAAGAGCTTTAATTTAGGCTTGAATTCAGACTCGAGCTCGTTTAATCTCATCTTTAACGTGTAGGCCCCGAGTAACTTAGAATTACTTAGTTTATACTCCTACGTCACTTCCTTATCTTTACGCGGAGTACTATTCACTTGTGAATTACTGTTCACCTGCAAGTTACTGTTCACGAGCACTATTCACCAAGGGTATTTTTCACCGACACTGTTCACTCAAGAACACAGACCTCATATCTGATTAAATCGAGCACATATGTGGTCTAAAGTACTCAAAAATCAGTAACTTAGCAAAAGCCAAGCTCAAGTCCAAAAAAACTACGATCAAAATCCGAAAAGATGATTCGAAAACCTCAATATGTTCAGCCGAAGCTCTAATAGCAATTGTTGGTTCCTTAATGGATCTCCCAACAATGTTTCGGATCAATCCATGATATGGTGAGCGAAAATCACTATAATCATTTGTTGGTACACGGTTTTTGCGTCTCAATCTTTGTTTAATGTATTTGGTCTTAGTATAAAGTACAGGGGTATTTTGGTAAATGTATAAAGCACATTCGGTAATGTATGACTCATTCGTTAGAGTAGCAATAACGAATGAGCCCCCGTGTGTTTATTCGTGTCCATTCTTCGACTTGATAAAAAATGTGGACTACGAATGTGCTTATTCATTAGTATAAAGTATAGATGTTAAAGTATGATAGCGAATGACGCTCATTCGTTATGACTTGTGTAACGAATGAGGTCTTCGTCTGCAAATATATTTTAAAGTACTGAGTAATTAACAAGTCTTATTATTATCATTTGAGTATTGTTACTATGTCAAATTGTTCTCTCAACGCACATAGTACACACAGTAAAATAAAGTAAAGCTAATCGTAATCATATCAAAGACTAGATCCTATAACATACTGATTTCGTAATCGACCTGTACACGGTTCCTCAAGTGGTGTCAGAGCTTATTGTCTGAATGATTTACGATTTGGTAGATTATACAAATAAATTGACGTACAAATTGATTGTTAATCATATTGAATTTATTTATTTTTTAAATTGTACATACTATAAATTGATCAATTAATCACTATAAACATGTTAATTGATATCGATTTGATGTTCGTATTGTTCTTGATGATGTTCTGATCATCTGTGAAGGTTTAATTTTATTAGATTGATATAATTCAAGTGTTTTGAAGGTCAAGTGTATTGAGGTGAATAGGGTGTTGTTGATGTGGTCTAAATTATACATATTATTATATAAATATTCCCTACACTTTGAAGTACTTTGGAGTCGGGTTTCATTGAATATTATTATTAATTGGTTCATATGTGATTTTAATGGTTCAAAGACATAACGACCTAAAATTGAGTATTTATTTTAAATACGTGATAATGAGCTAAAATGAACTATATTTACTGTTTTGAGACCAATGATTTTATAACTTGACATAATTAATTATAATTATTATTACAGTTCGTTTAAAGTTATCATCTAATATATTTTAATTTATAGGGATATGAAATTTAATCTTAAAATATAATAATAAATCACAACTGTTGGTTTGATTTGGACACAGAGGATGTCAAAGTTGAATATATGAACCACATAGGGGGTGTTTGGGATATTTTTTTGAGGTTCCTTTTACTTCTAGGAATAAGTTCGAAAAGTCACAACATTGTGACTTTTGGAACCTTTACAATTTTCGTTACTAAAAAACTTGTTTTTTTACTTTTGGGCAATATTGGAAAAGTCATAAGGTTGTGACTTTTGAAACTTCTACAATATTCATTACTAAAAATCTAGAGTTCTCCACTCAATTTTTCACTACCAAACACCTTATAACCTCCTTTTACTTTGTCCAAAAGTTAAAAAGGAAAAAGTAAGCTTTAAAAAGGAATCCCAAACACCCCCCTTAATTGTTTGATTTATTTAACGGCCTACTAAAAGGTTCTAAAGCCCAATGAAATAAAAAACAAGCTTGGAGTTGATGAGGGCTTAATTCAAGAAGAATAAAAAGTATACATAGGTTTTTATGAAAGGGAACCTGGGACAGCAAAAGAAAATCATAAGAGGAGGACCACCATAATTAGACGTGCTTTACAATAAAATAAGGGGATCTTGGGGCAGTCGTGAAGAAGGAAAAGAGAGAAAGAGAAAAGTAAACGTTTTGGTTTAACATCTACTCATCCAAACAATATTAATATTTGGTTTGAATTTATTATTTGAACTTATTTATTTTGGTTTGTTCATGAGTATGGTTATTGGCTAATCAATACACCGCCTAGGTTTATGATGTACTTTTATTGACTTTGGATTTTGGTTTGGATTTTGCTTTCGTTTATGGATTTATGATTAAGTAAGAGGTTTATTGTTATTCACTTGATGCATATGTGTGCTTAGGATTGTTTGACAAGTTTTATTGTTTCACGGTTTCTTTGGTGATTGTCTGTCATATAATAGGATTCTGTTAGGTTATCTACTGTGTGTTTTTTGACTAGTTTATGGTTGATTTGCAATGAAACCATAGGAACAATATTAATAAATCAAGTAGACCTAAGTGTGCTGCTAATCTAAATAGCTGTAAGGTGATATATTATGTGATAGGTCTTGATTGGTTTAGTTGCTAGATTTAGTTCTCTGTAAGAAGTCCGTCTACGTTTGATTTATCACTTTTGTCTATCTAGTCAAGTGAGTTCGTTAAACTACCTTTGATTTCCGCGCTGTAAGGTGGATTTCTTATAGAGGTACCTGACATAAAATAAATTAGCGACCGTAAGCGAGTATAATTAAAGCTTGTTAGGATTCCATTTGTGTCATCTTGAGAAAGGTCAAGGGTCCTGTTCGGTTTCCCATTAAGTGAATAGTTTAAGATATTGGTTCCATAAGATGCATTTTCCCACTAGTTGATAATTGATACATCAGGGATTCTAGCCTAGATGGTTGTTTATCATCATTTGAATTAAGTCCAGATTTGAGTCGTCTTCAATTTTAGTAATTAGATTTAATCTTAGTTTTTAGTAAAACCCCCTTTTACGAATAAACAAATAGTCGTGTCTATAGTTGAGCCTAATTTAGCTAGTTTACGTAATTAAAAGAGTCTCGTAGGTTCGATATTCAGACTTACTTAGCTGTACTAGAGTCGACCGGTTCACTTGTCGGTTTATAGATTAAGTTAAGATTATAGAATTATTACTTGTGTCTAGATTAGCTTATTTTTAGTTAATAGATATTATAACTAGTTTTAAGAACATCATTTGTATTGACTGGTTTTAGTAAACATTGAATGAGATTTAGATTGGATTTGAGGTTTGGATTGGTCTGCGTGTGTTCGGAATGTTTAGACGAGTGTTTAGATGAGTGTTTGGATTGGTTCAGTTTTGGACGATTTATACAAGTTTTAGTGTGGTCAGGATATGGTTTGGTTTTGGTTTGAATTTGGAAACCGGATGAAGATTTGAAGGCACATTTTTTACCTTATGAATGTTCATTCGTTAGTCATAACTGCTCATGTGTGAGATAGTTGTAACCATTTATGCCAGCTGTCATTCAAATCTAACAACCCTCGTCAGAACAATGCCACATTCGTGTTATTTTAAAACCTTGTTCGTCATCACACTCATACGCTATTGTTCATTTGTTTGAACTAGTAGGTACCCGCGCAATGCAGTGGCAACAAGAATTTACAATACGTATGTGTTTTCATTAATTATCTACCCTCCGTGATATATTATATAGTAATTTTTTTATGCTCATATCAATTCGAGCCTTTAGCATGATGAGCATGAGCCATTTACACCATATTTTCAACCACCACAGATATATATATTTTAATAACCGGGTTTTTGCAATAACTTATGCCACATAATTTCAGTGGCATCAACTCGAGTCCCAATTATTTTCAACCAAACCTCACTATCCTTATGAATTATTACTTCAATAAGAACCCAAAAACGCGACAACATCAAATTTAAATATACATCACTAATATGTTACCACAAAATTTGCAATACTAAATTATACATGTCCATCTGAAGTTGTGTAATTAGGCATATATCATCACATATCAACTGAAATCACATATCAACTGAAAGAAAAGGAAATATCAATTATGATAGTATAAAAGTCTCCTAATCAACACACATCTTCTTTATGTAACTATCGAATAATTAGTGGATTAACTCACATGGTTTGACACAAATATTAGAATAGAACCACCTTTAGTAAAGAAACATAACTGCAAACAATTACTTTATTAAGAAAAAATGTTTTTATATATGAAACATTATGAATAAAGTATATAACCACCTTATGCGAATGTCCCGGCCAAAATGAGGAGGGTAAAACTGCATGTTTCGTTCCAGGATAATGTTGAACCTGTTGTGAACTGATAAAGATGGTTGCATGAATAATTTTTTTTTTTTATTTCAAAATTCCCCATGTATCGAAAGAGATCTGCATCTGATGATAAAATGTCATAATTACCCCCTTTTTAGTATGCTAAACTGAGTTGTCCCCAAGCCACCATTAAGCTTTATCACCACACACGAATCCAATAGACTCTTCGTTTGAGTAGTGTCTGCAAGCTTATTGACTTGTTAATGGAAAATAATACGCACATAGTATAGATATATATACAGTCTATGATAAACAAAATAATCCGATAACCAAATTGCAAAGAAGTCTAATTCTACTCAGGAACCAGACCCTCATGAAGTTAAGTTTAGCTATAGAACGAAGTTAAGTTTAGATATATGAATAAGGTCTATAGATATGTTTTCGTGAGAAAAAATATTCAACTTTATAAGTATTTTAAGTTCTATAGGTGTCTGACAGGCTATGTTTATGGATCCAACCCGAAACAGACCTGAAATTTTGTCACAGACTAACCCGGACCCAAGGGGGGTAGGTTCATTTCGGTAAAAATGGGTAAGGAGTACCATGTAGTTCGGTTCGAAGCGGAATTAAAATTAAATATAAAATTTATATATCTTATACAAATAAAATTATGTCTTAAATAACATTTTTAGGCTATTATATATATATATGTGTGTAATTTTATGAAGATTATCTTGTAAAAATATAAATATGTGTAGTAAAGTTTAGGGTTAAGTTTTATAAAAATATAAAGTTGAGGGTGAAAAATGAAATTTTGTTTTAAGAAAAGAGTGAAAAGAAGAGGAGACGATGGTTGAAGTTTTAGGGTTTCATAGATATTTCATTTTCAGATTTAGTATGGTCATGATTCATAAATCCAGCCAAACCAAGTCTGGATGGCAGCCAATCGAAGAGACGTTCAATCAATAAACTATCAGTTCTGATTCGCGATTTATGGTTCAATCGGAGTGACGTATTGGTGATTTCTGGTTCACGATTTATGGTTCAATTGGAACAATGTTCCGGCGATTTGGATTGCGATTTCTCCGGCGACAGACACGTTTGCGATTTGCGAGGGTACAAAACGTACCAATACGAAACGCGGCTACTTGAGCGATTTATGTAACTTTGGTCCGCATTATCGCCGGTTGACTTGAACATGACCCACTTGACCCAAATATTTTTTATTGTTTCTAAATATTAATACTTTAAATGTATAGCTGTAGAATTTAAAAAAAAAAAATTATATATAGATTCATGTAACTGTGTGTTTACTTTAAGAGTTTGTTAAAACTGTTAATCTCTTTAACTTTTTTAGTAATTTAGTTTTTGTCTACAGTATCAGCTCTTTACACAAATCACATTTAGAAGATAAACAAAACAAAAAATTTATGGGTTAAACAGTCAAACCCATGAATCCAACAAAAAATTTCGTGAGTCGTTAGCTTTTAATATTAACAAAGGAACACTTTAATTTTTTAACGAACGAACACAAACAAAAAGACCTTGTTCTTCTAATTGTTCTTGTCAATCATTTGTTCAGTTAAAGTTTAACAAATGGACATGATGATGCCCCCACTCGTGTTCGGTCAATGCATTTTACAAGCCTAAGAATACATAGAAACAACATATGTGCAAACCTCATAATCAGCTCCAACACTCTTGATGTTCACAGTTTAAATTTTATTATGTTTAGCCCAAATAATCTTTCCACTGTTGTCCATGCTAGCAACAAGCTCTTCTTTACCAACTTCAATAGCAATTCTATACAAAGGAAATTTACATTGAAAATTCTTCTGTGTTCTAATGAATAAGAAATATTAATTGCAGTCGTCTTCCTCCTAAAATCTCTTGTTCTTGAAATTTGACAGTTGACTTTAATTCAAACTTGCACACGCTTTCTTAAAATTCAAACATGCATACGCTTTTAAAATACAAATTTGGTAAATTACCCAAATGTTTTTCATCTCATAATGAGTAGATTTAGTGTGATTAATATTGAGATGTATCCGTGGACATAATAGGACATCATAGAGTGTTGCCTATAAAAAGAATACAACATACCATTTTCTTCTCTCCAACATAGGAATAAACTGTTTTGATCGAAGAACGCCTACTTGGCTATCCCATCAGAAACTGCATAAGCTTCTTTTAGTTCTGTAAACTACCCCCAAAATCAAGGTTTACCATCCTTATGGTCTCTTGATGGGCTCATCAAATGAGCTTGATCGGTTGCCTGTTATGACCGCTCGTTCAGAGTAATTTCAGGTAATGCAAGCTTTTTATGAGTCGGCGTGCAGCATACAAATATAAATCAAATTATTAAACATTTGATCAAAAATACTTGGGTTACACAAGTTATTAAACTCTTATAAAATAAAAAATGGAAACTCATACATTTGGTTTGGCTTTTCTTTAAGTTACACGCAAACCGAAGCCGAACCAAAAATTCAGCTTTTACAATAAACATAAAATCAAATCGTCGATTATTGTTTGGGTTCGGTTATTCCGTTATGGGTCGTTTTTTATATTTTTATGCACATAAGAAGGTATTATAGACGGTGAAATGAGATGACGAGGCTGGTTAATTAATGGACATAATAGGTTGGCTTCTAGGTTAGATTTGATCAGATTTTTTTTAACAATTTAGTTTAATTTAACAATTCTTTGGATGACGTTGTATTATTTGAAGATCTATGTCTCGAGCTCGGCTCATTTACAAGCCAATTTAGATCGGATCAGCTCATTTATAAACAAGCTTTTATTCAAGTGAACTTCAAGCAAGCTATAAGCTTTTTCAACCGTCCTATTAACCATGAATCAAGTCAAAATAAGCACCCCGTAGAAAAATAATAAGGTAACCATTTTCTTTGTATCGGGATCAACCAAAGGCACTTCACATTTTGAAATACGCAATACTTATACGCAAAACCAAAGGCAGTAAGAATTGTCCCCATGGTATTAATAATAATATCCCTACACTTATTTACGTTTACTTCCGAAAAATAATTAATAGAAAAAACTAAAATGTTTCACTAATCATATAATGTATATTATATAAACATCGATCCTAATTTACCTCAATGTACATAGATAATTTGGTTTATTAGCAAAATATGGAATACAATTATAAAATTCAATTTTGTTTAACTTATTCATTAAAAACATAGTAATCTAATTATAAGACTATTTTGTGCGAAACAGTAAATAATTTTAAATCCACAAACTCCTTTATACCAAATCTTTTTCCTTAACAAAAAACAGAGAAAATTTAAAGCAATACTTACCAAGCTTTATTTCCTCAATTATCCACATCCAAAGGTAGGTCTAACAACATATATGGTAGATATGTTAGTTATATGCATGAGATAGTGGGGGTTCTATATGACAGCATATAATCCAAAAAAATTTATACATTTTGAAGTTAAAGTTCATTTGTATTAGTTAATTATGTAAACAGCTTACGCATAGAATGGCGGTTTCACGAGCTTTGCAACTGATTGCCAGAGAAGCCAATCTGATCCGCCACTAACCCTATAAACCTGCTCAAAAACCACCATTCCCGAGCTTTCTGTCAGACAGATAAACAGGAGAATTGGCTACCTATACCTGGAAATTGATTATCAGATTATTATTAATATTATGATTTCAAAATAAAAAAATATCAACTTTAAATGTAAAGACTTATTTACACTTTCAGGCACAACATTGTGTTTCTTTCTTCTTCAGCTTCAAATAGCCATAACAATATTATTATCTTGATTAGATGACAAAGTAAATTCCTCCCCGGCCTGATTCGAAAACTAAACATAGAGAAATGACAAGTCCAATGTAAAATTAAACATATTATAATGACAACAAAATTCACTATTGAAATATGTTGTTTACCTATTGAAATCGCAAGCAGAACTACACACCTCTTCAAAACCAAATAACAACAAATCATTAAGTAGAATAATTCCATAAACAAACAACCCTAACTACGAACAAATAAAACTTATGGAATTACCTTGAGATATAGGACGCAAAATAAAAAGAAAACCCTGAAACCATGAGTGAATCATTAAACATTAATAAGTAAACTAAATTATATAACCGAAGAAAACCAAAAGCCACAAACGAAAACATGTTGAGAAAAGAAAGAAACGAACCACGAAAAAATGTCTATCTTCTTGGAGATTTGGCAGGAAAAACTTAGGGGTTACCAGTGAACCGACTTGTAGCTGTCATTTTTTACCTTATATATCCATGCTACCTCTGTTAACAGATCCATCGCCGATTAACATCTACAGCCATCACCACATTCGAACACCGCTTGAGCCGCCTAGGATTCTCCGTCTTCAGTTCTGTAGAGGTAGGATTTGATGAAAACGTGGTACGAGGTGTTGTGGTGGCTGCAACAATTTGATGAGAGAAATGAGATAACAAGTGTTTGAGAATTGGGAAGAAGAGGCAGACAATAAAGATGGTTTAGGTATTTGGAAATTCGAATCTCCTTTTTTCGATTCCTTCGTTTAAGTCCTGCTCTATCAAACCCTTCTAGTCTTTTGGCTTTGATGGATTATACAGTATGCATACAGAGTTGCACAAATCTTAAAATAAAGAGTTTTTGGTAAAATTACCATATCGTGCTTCCTATATGTATTTTAATATTGTATAGATAATATAGCTTATTCGTTATTGTTCATCCGCTTGAATAGTAACATTCGTTAGATCTCATTTGTCATTTCAAAAATCCTACATTCGTTACCTTAGACAGACTCATTCGTTCATAAAGTATTTCCCATTCGTTACCCTGAATTTTCACATTTTGAGAATTTCCATCCATATAACATTTTCTCACCCTAAACTTTTCAAAATGGCAAATTTTTATGCTATGGCTTTTCAGAATATGATCATGCCACAGATGCTGAACTTAGATGCTGAGATTGGATTCCAATCCAAATGCCCGAGAATGATGAAGCTGAGTGATTTTTTAAAGTGGGAACCGAGGTCTCGAGCGCATTGGGGATCTGTTCATCCTGATTGTACTCATATCTTAGATAATGTGTATACTCCACCAATGCTCGGTGATCCTACTACAAAGTATGCCGAGAAACATTTTGAATATTACATGGTTGAAGAAAGGAAGCTTTGGAAATTGAGACAAGGGCTTACTCAACCTTGACTTTGGCTTTACTAGAGAATTACTTTCATCTAGTGGCAAGTATGAAGATATGTGCTGCATTGTTTCAGCATTTGAGAATGAGAAGAATGAGAAATACCCATGAATGCAAGAAACTAATGCTCAAGTTTCAGTATAGAAACTTTTGTTTTCTAAAAGGGGAAACTGTTGAAGAAATGTTAACAAGGTTTTGTCGTTTAATTGTTGAAATGGCAAATTTGATGATGGAACCGAGTCAGTGTGATCAAATTGACACTGTGAAGAAAGCTTCACCAAGTTCATATTCTACTTTATTGCTTGTACTGAAAGAGAATAATTTATTTAAAAATGATGATCTTACTGCCATGGAGTTCATGCAAAAGATTGAAGAAAGAGAATATGACTTGAGGAGTCAAAATTTATGAAAGGATAATCAAGATCCTACCTTGTATGGTCGATCACTTCCCTTGAGTAGAAGTTCGGTTCCAATCACAGCTTTCTTTTCACAAAACAGTCAAGAGATTCAATAAGGTGGGGAGTCCATTCCTATTGAATGCTTTATGGCATATGGTTTTGGTAATTCATCTGCTGGGTCAAGTTCTCTGATTCCACAACCACCACAAGTAAACATGAAAGAGGAAGAACAACAGTTTGCTTTCATGAGTGCTTTTATGACGTCTTATGAACAGTTGGTGGGTAGAAAGATTACTACAAGTGAGTTGACTGATGAGGATTATGACGAGATTGATCCATATGATTTGGAATTAATGGATATGAAGTGGAACATGGCTATCATTTTGTGAAAGGTGAAGAGGTTTATGCAGAAAACTTGGAAAGACTTGCCAACTTTGAACAAGAGGGTTGGATTTGATAAGTTAAAGGCCCGATGCTATAACTGTCAAGAATATGGTCACTTTGCAAAGGAATGTGACAAACCGAAGAAAGAATATTCGGGACCCGAACTCAAGACAGAAGTTCAAGAAAGAAATGTAATAATGAGTCAAAAGAGAAGACTTATGGGGTGAACAAGTGAAAACTGGTGGGTCACAAGATTTGGTTACTGCTGATGGTATTGACTGGAATCAAAGGCTATTAAGTAACTCACCTCATGGAAATCAAGAAAACTTGGCTATGTTTGAGATGGTTGAGCAGTTTGAGGATGTGTGATGTGACAAGTTGACTAAAGAAACTGATGAATCAGAGACTGAGTATGATTCAAATATTTTAAGACAAGAGCCACAAGATTCTTTTACTTGTATGACCAAAATCGAAGAGGGAAGTTCTAACTCTTCTACTCCCGTGTCATTAGAATCTGTTAAAGTAATTCGTTAAGTTGTGAATGGAACTGTGATTTCGCACCACCAATATTGTCCGCTCTGCCCACGAAGAGCTCACGGATTTGTTTTTGGTTGCCCAGGATGGAGATTTCTCAGGAGGTCACCCATCCTAGTACTACTTCCACCTAAGCACGCTTAACCGTGGAGTTTTCATGTGCTCCACAACAAACTAAGCCCAAAGCGCGTTGGTGATTGAAGAGGTAGGACATTTATTTATGAACCAAGGATCTCTCTTGTCCACGACCGATGTGGGATTTGCCTAAGAGTGGGACGATGTTGTGTTTGCTAAGGGTGTTACAACAGTTTTAACTCTTCTGCTTCTGTGTCAGTAGAATCTGTTAAAGTAATTCCTTAAGTTGTGAATGGAACTGTGATTTCGGAATGCTCGCAATGTGATGAAAGCAAGTCTAAACTAGAATTTATTCGTCATCACAATGAGATAATGGTGAAAGATCTAGCTATGGTTCATGATAACAATAGACAAGCCACAGATCTTGAACAAAGATCTAAAGTAAAAATTGAGGATTTGTCTAATACTAATCATGATATCAAAGCTGAAGTTTCAGGAGATCTTGTAATCAAGAACTAAGATCACTGAACTAAAAAATTAGATTCTTGAGTTGAAAAACAAACAGGAAAAGTTTAGAAATTCTTCATTTTTATTAAATGAGATAGTTGAAGTTACTATTGAACAAAGAAAAACTAAAAATGATTTAGGTCTTGTTGAAGTTCCTCCACCATTTCAAAATGATTATACAAAAAAAAAAACCGTTTATGGGAGACCGTGCAAAAGTTGATACTGGAAGTCCATTGACTGTAGATCCTCCCATGATTGTTGAGAAGGAAATAAAAAAGGGGGAACCTAAGCAAGTTAAACAAGCAAAAGCGGTTTCATAAAAATCAACTCTTGAAACTCATATTCAAAGTGATAAAAGTATTTTCTTAATCTATTGATGGTGTTGTCATTGATGATGTGTTTGAACCTGAATTGTTACACAAAGAACATAATATTACCCATTCTAATCATATTCTTTGTGAACCACATGAGTTTGATGAAGCGGTTTGTGGTTCAAACATATTTAATGTGAATGAGAAGAAATCAGAAAAACCAATCATTTCTGATGAGGATTTAATGAGGCTCATTAATCCTAATGAGGTTAAAGTTAAATCCGGGAGGATTTACAAGTTGAAGAGAGTTGCTAAAGTATCTGATGAAAAGGGCATTCCTTATACTTAATCAAACCCAAATTGATTGAAAGTGTTATTCATAATGAGACGTCAAGCTTGAATGAATTTGAAAATGCTTTTGAAAAATCCAAGTTGTTTTACAAGACATTTTCAAAGTCTAAAGTAAAAAACCAAGTGAAATTTGTGGAACCCGTGAAATTTGTAAGTTCAACTGGAACAGACACACTTAAAAGTTTTTCAATTTGTTCCAACCTTGAATTTTACAAAAATAAATGTTTTAATCAATTCGGTGATTCTAAAGTAAAGGTTGCATCTTTTCAACATGAAGTTTCACATACTATTACTAACACACCACACAGTGGATATGAGGACTTGCTTCACACGTGGTGAACGTGGTTATGTTGCATGAAAATGGGGATTTAGGGTAAAAAAGACAGAAAAACCCTTAACTAAGGAACAACTACCTAAGGTTCCTATGGTTAAGCAATTTTTGAAAAGACAACCACTTAAGTTAAGCTTGATGATACACATATGATGTTTTATGATGTTACCCCATGTAAGATGGTTCATGTTAAGGTAAACGAGTCTAATGTAAAACACAAATCATTTAACCCTATTAAACCGATGTGTAATAACAAGTACTCAAATGTGATTAAAGATGCTTATCTTAGAATAAAGTCAAGGAAACCTATGACTTATACTCAAGTGCATCAATCACAAATGAAACCTAACATTATCAATAATGAGAAAGAAACAAAGGAGGAGCGCCTCCTAGGCAGCCTTTTTGAACTAATCATTTACCTTGTTGTGTAGAGTACATCCAAGACGATTTCAGGAGACAAATGGATTATGGATAGTGGATGCTCTCGACAAATCACTAGCAACCTTGATCTTCTTTCAAATGTTAAAGACATTCAAGAAGGATATGTAGCGTTTGATGGTAATCAAGGTGGGATGATAATGAAAGAGGGATTCTCTAATGGGCGTACTACATTTGAGCGGGTTATTTATTGTGATAAAGTGGATCACAATTTGTTGAGCGTGTCACATATTTATGATAAGAATTTTACCACTTTATTCATAGACAACGAATGTGTTATCCTTAAACCAGGTTTCGTAATTCTTAGAGAATTGATTGTCATGCGATCTCCTTGATTAAATGAAATTTATGTACTCGATATGTGTTCTAAAGTATTGTCTTCTTCTTCTTCTTAAACATGTTTTTTCTCGAAAGCAACTGAGAAGGACACAGTCTTATGCACAGAAGGATGGGTCATATTCATATTCGTAATATGAATCATTTGACTGCAAATGATTTGGTGGACGGTGTTTCACTAAAGCATTTCAAGATGACCGATAATTGTGTTGCTTGTAAGAAAGGAAAACCGAAGAAGAAGTCTCACCCATTGAAGCAAATCAATTCCATTGATACTACTTTGGAACGTCTTCATATGGGTTTGTCCGGTCCAGTGAATCATTCGAGTATTGTTAGAGATTTTACTGGTTAGACATTACTGACGACTACTCTAGATTTTCGTGGGTGTTATTTATGATTTCTAATGATCAGACAAAAATTCTTGTACAGAATTCGATTACCAAGATCGAATCACTTTACAAACATAAAATGAAACTTATCCAAAGTGATAATGGCACAGAGTTCAAAAATAATGTATTAAACTTTTTCTTTATTCCAAAGGGTATTTATCGAGAATACAACAGAATGGTGTAGCTGAGAGAAAGAGCAGAACATTGATTAAAGTGAAGAGAACAACGTTGGCGGATTCTAAGCTTCTCATGCAATTGTGGAATGAAGCTATTAACACCATGTGCTATACTTTGAATCGTGTTCTAATGGTTAACAAGCTCAAGAAAACGAATTATGAGCTGCTTAATAATCGTATGCCAGAACTTCAGGTTCTCGAACCATTTGGGTGTCCTTGTGCTACGCTTAAACGTGAGGAAAATGAATTTGAAGAAAGGGCGATTTGGTTACGCGTCACCCAAGAAACGTGTCTTTAATTTTTCTTCTGGTTGTGTAGAAGAATGGTATCATGTTGATTGCCAAATATACACTACACCACCTGCTAGCAAGAGGCCTGATTGGATGTTTGATTACGAGGGTTTATTTAAGTCATTTGCTCCATCGGATGACGTACCAACTAAAAACTTGGTTCGTGCGTATTTGGAAGAAAAAATGTTTTCCATACTGAGATCTTTTAATTATGATGATGACGTTGTACACACTCAACCTAGACATCAAATGAAGCGTCTGTTTCTTTAGACGATTTTGACTCTGAAAATTCATCATCCGCTCCATTGGTTGAAACTAAAGTTGTTCTTGAGTTGCATATCGGAGAATCTTCCCAACCTTTGACTGATCAGTCGGCTGAAAAAAAATGTCATCAATCTACAAGACAACTTTGTAGTTCCTGAGAATCTGACCTTTCGGATTAATTCGTATCATCCTCAGCACAACATAATTGGTGATGTGAAGGACGGTGTTCGCACACGACGAAAAGTTACTAACGTATGCAAAGATAAAGCATTGTGTGCATATGTGGATATGCATGCTTCGGGAATCATGAGTATCACTCGATACACCTGTTTTTTTTATCTCAGATTGAGCCGAAAAGAGTCCCTATGGCACATCAATATTCATTATGAGTAGAAGAAATGCAAGAAGAATTGCAGAAGTTTTTGCTACTTGGTATTTGAGATGTCATCGATAAACTGGATCGGATTAAAAAGCCTATCCCAACAAATGGGTTTTTAAATGTAAGAAAGATGATCGTGGGTTCATTGTTCGTAGGAAAGCATGATTGTTTGTGCATGGTTTTAATCAACAAGATGGCGTGGATTACATGGCTCCGATTCCGAGATTGGAGGCTATACGTATTTTCTTAGATTATGTTGCCTTTAAGAATTTCAAGGTCTATCAGATGGATGTTAAGACTGTGTTTCTTAACGGGGAACTTCACGAAAAGATGTATGTGAAGCAGCCTCTTGGTTTTTATGATCCTGACTATCCTGAGCATGTTTACCGATTAAAAAAGGCTCTATATGGTCTTCACTAAGCCCCGAGATCTTGGTATAGCTCACTTGCTGACCATTTGATCGATATCGGGCTTCAAACGAGGGACTTTTGATTGTATTCTCTTCTACAAGACGGTCGAATAAGGCTTGCTCCTAGTCCAGATTTATGTCGATGACATCATATTTGGCTCTATAAATGACAAATTATGTAAGGATTTCGAGAAGTCGATGCAAAAAAAGTTTGAGATGTACAGGAGAGGAGTTTCTTCATGGGGTTGCAGGTTTATCAGTCTGACGACGGGATTTTTATCCATCAGATGAAGTATGTGAATGATGTCTTGAGCCGATTCAAGATATCTGCCCGAAAAGTCCCTTCTACTCCTCTTCCCGTGGGTCCGAATTTGTCACCGGATGAATTTGAGGATATCGTTGATCTGACCCTTTACTGAGAGATGATTGGTTCGTTAATGTATATAACTTCATCGCGTCCTGATATAGTTAGATGTTTGTCTTTATTCCAGGTATCAAACGAGTGTCCGAGTGACTCATCTGGCGGCTGTGAAGCGTATTTTCCACTATGTAAGGGGTAATCCTTACATTGGGTTATGGTATCCCAAGGATGATAGTTTTGATCTAACTGCTTTCTCATATTCGGACTATGGAGGATGCAAGATCAACTTTAAGTCTACAATGGCGGGTTTTAAGTTTTTAGGAAACCGGCTTGTTTCCTGATAGTGTAAGAATCAGACGACAGTCTCCACTTCCACCTCTGAATCTGAATATGTGGCAGCTACGAGTTACTGTTCATAGGTTCTATGAATCCAGTAACACTTGTGGGATTATGGTTTGAAGTTTCTTACCACTCCAATGTTTATTGATAACTCTGTTGGGATATGTATCACGAAAAACCCCCTGTATCACTCTAAAACAAAACATATCGACATTTGATACCATTGTATCCATGACAGTAATGAAAATAAACTAATTGACACTGAAAAGTTCACATGGATCGTCAAAAGCCAGACCTTTTTACCAAAGCTTTTGATAAAAACGAGTTTCAAACTTTTTCTTGATTTAAATAGTTTTAAATCATTTTTATTCTTTTGTATTCTAATGAATAACAAATATTAATTGCATTCGTCTTCCTCCTAAAATCTCTTGTTCTTGCAATTTGACAGTTGACTTTAATTCAAACTTGCACACGCTTTCTTAAAATTCAAACATTCACATGCTTTTAAAATACAATTTTGGTAAATTACCCAAACGTTTTTCATCAGATAATGAGTAGATTTAGTGTGATTATTATTGAGATGTATTGGTGGATATAATAGAGAGTTGCCTATAAAAATAACACAACATACCATTTTCTTCTCCAACATAGGAATCAACTGTATTGATCGAAGAACGCCTACTTGGCTATCCCATCAGAAACTGCATAAGCTTTTTTTAGTTCTTTAAACTACCCCCCAAATCAAGTTTTGCCATCCTTATGGTCTTTTGATGGGCTCATCAAATGAGCTTGATCGGTTGCCTGTTATGACCGCTCGTTCAGAGTAATTTCAGTTAATGCAAGCTTTTTATGAGTCGGCGTGCAGCATACAAATATAAATCAAATTATTAAACATTTGATCAAAAATACTTGGGTTACACAAGTTATTAAACTCTTATAAAATAAAAAATGGAAACTCATACATTTGGTTTGGCTTTTCTTTAAGTTACACGCAAACCGAAGCCGAACCAAAAATTCAGCTTTTACAATAAACATAAAATCAAATCGTCGATTATTGTTTGGGTTCGGTTATTCCGTTATGGGTCGTTTTTTATATTTTTATGCACATAAGAAGGTATTATAGACGGTGAAATGAGATGGAGGCTGGTTAATTAATGGACATAATAGGTTGGCTTCGAGGTTAGATTTGATCAGATTTTTTTTTAACAATTTAGTTTAATTTAACAATTCTTTGGATGACGTTGTATTATTTGAAGATCTATGTCTCGAGCTCGGCTCATTTACAAGCCAATTTAGATCGGATCAGCTCATTTATAAACAAGCTTTTATTCAAGTGAACTTCAAGCAAGCTATAAGCTTTTTCAACCGTCCTATTAACCATGAATCAAGTCAAAATAAGCACCCCGTAGAAAAATAATAAGGCAACCTTTTTCTTTGTATCGGGATCAACCAAAGGCAGTTCGCATTTTGAAATACAAAATACTTATACGCAAAACCAAAGGCAGTAATAATTGTCCCCATGGTATTAATAATAATATCCCTTCACTTATTTCCGTTTACTTCCGAAAAATAATTAATAGAAAAACTAAAATGTTTCACTAATCATATAATATATATTATATAAACATCGATCCTAATTTACCTCAATGTACATAGATAATTTGGTTTATTAGCAAAATATGGAATACAATTATAATATTCAATTTTGTTCAACTTATTCATTGAAAACATAGTAATCTAATTATAAGACTATTTTGTGCGAAACAGTAAATAATTTTAAATCCTCAAACTCCTTTATACCAAATCTTTTTCCTTAACAAAAAACATAGAAAACTTAGAGCAATACATACCAAGCTTTATTACCTCAATCATCCACATCGAAAGGTAATTATTTAAAGCAATACTTATCAGTTAATTATTTAAACAGATTACACATAGAATGGCGGTTTCACGAGCTTTTGCAACTGATTAGTAGAGAAGCCAATCTAATCCGCCACTAACCCTATAAACCTGCTCAAAAACCACCATTCCCGAGCTTTCTGTCAGTCTGATAAACAGGAGAATTGGCTACCTATACCTGAAAATTGATTATCATATTATTATTATTATTATTAATATTATGATTTCAAAATAAAAAAAATATCAACTTTAAATGTAAAGACTTATTTACACTTTCAGGCATAACATTGTGTTTCTTTCTTCTTCAGCTTCAAATAGCCATAACAATATTATTATCTTGATTAGATGACAAAGTAAATTCCTCCCTGGCCTGATTCTGAAAACTAAACATTGGGAACTGAGAAGTCCAATGTAAAATTAAACATATTATAATGACAACATAATTTACTATTGAAATATGTTGTTTACCTATTGAAATCGCAAGCAGAACTACACACCTCTTAAAAAAAAATAACAACAAATCATTCAGTAGAATAATTCCATAAACAAACAACCTTAACTACGAAAAAATAAAACTAATGGAATTACCTTGAGATATAGCACACAAAATAACGAGAAAACCCTGAAACCAAGAATGAATCATTAAACTTAATAAGTAAACTAAATTACATAAACGAAGAAAACAAAAGGCCACAAACGAAAACATGTTGAGAAAAGAAAAAAATGAACCACGAAAAAATGACCATCTTATTGGAGATTTGGCCGGAAAAACTTAGGGGTTAACAGTGAATCGACTTGTAGCTGTCAATTTATACCATACACATCCATCCTAGCTTTTTTTAACAGATCCATCGCTGATTAACATCTACAGCCATCACCACATTCGAACACCGCCAGGGCCTCTTAAGATTCTCTGTCTTCAGTTCCTAGAGGTAGGATTATATGAAAACGTGGTACGAGGTGTTGTGGTGGCTGCAACAGTTTGATGAGAGAAATGAGATGATAAGTGTTTGAGAATTGGGAAAAAGAGGAAGAAAATAAAGATGGTTTTGGCATTTTGAAATTCGAATCTCCTTATTTCGATTCCTTCATTCAAGTCCCGCTCTATCAAATCCTTCTAGTCTTTGGGCTTTGATGGATTGTACAATATGCATACAGAGTAGCATAACTCTTAAAATAAAGAGTTTTTGGTAAAATTACCATATCGTGCTTCCTATATGTATTTTAATATAGTATAGATAATATTGCTTATTCGTTATTGTTCATCAGCTTGAATAGTAAAATTCGTTAGATCTCATTTGTCATTTCAAAAATCCTATATTCGTTACCCTAGACAGACTAATTTGTTCATATAGTATTTCGCATTCGTTACCCTGAAGTTTATGCTATGGCTTCTCACGATCATGCCACAGATGCTGAACTTAGATGCTGAGATTGGATTTCAATCCAAATGCCCGAGAATCATGAAGCTGAGTGATTTTATAAAGTGGGAACCGAGGTCTCGAGCGCATTGGGGATCTGTTCATCCTGATTGTACTCATATCTTAGATAATGTGTATACTCCACCAATGCTCGGTGATCCTACTACAAAGTATGCCGAGAAACATTTTGAATATTACATGGTTGAAGAAAGGAAGCTTTGGAAATTGAGACAAGGGCTTACTCAACCTTGACTTTGGCTTTACTAGAGAATTACTTTCATCTAGTGGCAAGTATGAAGATATGTGCTGCATTGTTTCAGCATTTGAGAATGAGATTTATGATAAATACCCAAGAATGCAAGAAACTAATGCTCAAGTTTCAGTACGAAAACTTTTGTTTTCTAAAAGGGGAAACCGTTGAAGAAATGTTAACAAGGTTTTGTCGTTTAATTGTTGAAATGGCAAATTTGATGATGGAACCGAGTCAGTGTGATCAAGTTGACATTGTGAAGAAAGCTTCACCAAGTTCATATTCTACTTTTTTGCTTGTACTGAAAGAGAATAATTTATTTAAAAATGATGATCTTACTGCCATGGAGTTCATGCAGAAGTGTCAGGTCCCCGTATTGTAGGTAGATCGTTAAAAAATTAAGTCATAACTCACACGATTATGTTTTGACAAGAGAGTTAATGACGTGTTGCTATATTTAGAAAGAAAAACCGTTTGATAAAGGCGAAATCAATAACAAACGATTTAGTTGCTGAGGAATCAAACAAAGTTAACTAACATGCAAGATTCATTCAAAAGATTTCCATTTATATAAAGTTAATCATACAAATGATAATCAATCTAGGGTTTCTTGATGGGAAAGTTTTGTCCGTACAATCCTAAGAACGACCGTCACTTGACAGATATTCTTTCTATTATCGTATTCAGCCTCTCTCCTTGCCCTAAATATTCCTTATATACGCCTGACACCCAAGAACAACTGTCATTCCTTCTAGAAACCCTAAATATATCGTACATATTCAAATTACATATTCAAAATAATCCTAAGTGTAAAATAGTCTTCCGGGTAGGCTTTGTAGAGGTAAACTTCTCCGAGTAGACTTTGTGCTCTACCTGCCTTGTTAGACTTGGTAACCTTGAAGTGTGCTCGGGAACAGTTTTCGGGGTATGCTTTACTTAGAGTATTCTCCAAGAGAAAATACTCACCAAGCAGACTTCAATCTTCTTGATTATATCAGACTTTTCCCGACATAATCTTACTAGCAACCTTGTTCTTCCATGATCCCTTCAACTCTTTGCTTGGAAATGGCTTATTAGCAAAGTGTGCTTGGTAGCATTGTACCCTGCTTGAGTTGAACCTTGCCCGATGATACTTAAGATAATTCATTATATAACAAAGCATACTTGGACCACTATGTTATTAATGAATACCTTGCCCGGTCTTTCAATCACTTGGCTTCATGAGCTTGGTTATCCAAGAGCTTTCTCTGAAGTAAACCTTACTCGGCTATGAAGAACAAACCTGCTTGATATAGTGAACCTTGCCTGGGTATACACTAGTTAGAGAATCCTGCCCGGATATCCACTAAAGAGTGAACCTTGCTCGGAAATGCACTAAAGAAAACTTCAAGAAGATAACCTTGCCTGGTAGGCAAAATATCATGTCCGACTAAGTAAAACCTTGCTCGGAAGTCTAAGGTGTGACCGGTTCCATACTTAGTCATTTCTGAGGAGGTTGAGAAGATTCCAATCTTCAATCTGATCAATTTTGGGTTAAATCTTGACTCAACTATCTCCCCCTAGATTGGAACACCTCAGCTGTCCCAAAACACTTCTACAGTTACTTACACATGGATGAAAATACATATCAAATTCAAAGTCAAATTACATAAACAAAAACATAATCAAATTACATATTCAAATGTTGTCCTAAGACATCACAAAGTAAATCCTAAGCTAAAAAAATCTTCATTTTAGCCAGAGGTGCTTGTTTAGGCACGGAAAGTCCAACTTTTCTTGCTCTCTCAAGAATCTTAACAGTTCTGATTGCTTAGCACTTGTAGGCCTTTGCCTCTCTTTATAATCAGAAAGATGCAGTGCTGCAATCACAGTCATTTTCCATAGATTGAATTTTTTGAAGTCATATTTAGAGAAGATCTTCACAATCTCTCCATTTTCTATCATAACATTCAGATGTTCAGTCCCAGAGTCATAAAATACTCCATTTGGCATAACATTGTGGTTAACTGAAGGATTTTTGGCTTTTACTTCAGCCTTGATGAAAGATTTATCCATCTTCAATTGTTTCTGCATTATTTCGAAACAAAGGATGTTGTTATTTTGCAGATTGGCTTTACTTTGGATTTCCCTTTCATTGTCATTTTAGAAAGATCCATCATCTTTCTGGATGATTCCTTGTTCTTTGCTTCTAGAGACTGAGCAGCTCCATTCTTCTTATTCAACTGTAGTTCTTTCATTTTCTTGAAGTTGCTCAAAATCTCTTTTCTTGTCATGACTTTTACTTATTCAAAGGAATTCCATTTTTCACTAGAAATTTTGGTTTTCCACCATACTTGCACAAGACCTTTTGAATCTTCATTTCTTCTTCCAATTCATCTTTCATTTTTAAACCTTTCAATTCAATGTCTTGAACAGTCTTTTCTACACTCAAAGCTTTTGAAATTTTGTCAATAACAATATCTAGTTTTTCTTTTACCTCTGTCTCTGGTTTTTCTTGCTTAATCAGCTTGAGCAGAGAAACTTGCACTTCATTTGGAATTTCTTTATCATTTAAGCAATTGTCAATTACTTCTTGAGGAACTTCCTTCTGATTATCATTCTTCACTTCATCCCTTAACTTTTTCTCATCTTCAAACAATTTCTCCAAACTTTCTTATTCTTCAAAATCTTTATCAGTCATCATTTGATTTAGAAATTCTCTGTCATGAATTTCTGTCATTCTTTGCACATAGACCCTTTTGGCTTCTACTTCAGATTTATCAATTTCTAAGATTGTTGACTTTTCTTTTGTTGACTTAACAATCTGATTTGTATCATCATCTAGAGCAATTTCTTTCCCTTTTAGTTTCTTTCTTTCTTTAAGTTGTTTCCTTTCATCTTCTAGAACTTTGTCAGTTTCATCATCTGAACTATCTTCTTCATAGATTGAAAGAAGCTTTAACGAATTATCCCCCTGTTTTAGTGATTTCTCCCCCTATTTTGGGGCAGCTGAGGTCTTCTCAACCTCAGACATTAGGGTTTGAACTCTTTGTAACGCCTTCTTTAGTTCTTCAGAGAGATGATGTTTCTAGGAATTGGGATTGCTTAGAGTCGGATCCATTTCTGATTTGCTGTTAAAAGATAAACACACAATTGTCAGTAAGATGTATAACAATGTATATGTGAGAAGAATAAAGATTAAGGTATAAAGGATATTTCAATTCAAACCGTTGTCTTGAATGATATTGAAACCTATACACAAAATAAATGCGAGTAATATGAAGTTTCAAAACTGAACAATATATGCAAAAATTTTCTTAATGAGAATTAAGACAAATTTAAAGTACATATCTGCAATTTTTGTAGAAAAGCTGTAGATAAAGTTCTTTTGATACTGTTTTTCCTTTACATGCCAGATAAAGAGAGAATTTCAAAAAGTATTTTGTCTTTTAGCTCATAAATTCCTTATCTATTTAAGGAATGGTTGGATTGGAGTATGTCCAGAAATGGTAAAGTTCTTACAGATAAAGTAATTTAGAAATACATTTAAGTAAAATGAAGAGAGCTTACTTGAAATACATGAATTCTTGAGAACTTTATCACAAGACAAATAATCAATTATGAAACATCAAATAAGCATTCTTGCTAGGAATCAATTAAGATACCTGTATAAATTTCTTAAATATAATTTAAATAACTCAATCTAGCATAAACGCTATCAGAATCAGAAACACATTCAATCAAGCATACTTTGATGCAAAGTGTGCCCGAGCAACCTTTATAAGAGTACAAAGTGTGCCCGAACAGACTTCCATACAAAGTATACCCAAATAACATTCATAGAGTATAAAGTGTGCCCGAAATAATATCAAGCAGATAGTGTACCCGAAAAGTCAAATTTTGAAATTACCAAGTATATTGGGGGAACAAAAGTGTACCCGAAATATAAAGTGTGCCCGGAAGACAAAGTCTGCCCGAAAACACTTGTAATTTTAAAGAAATCATAATCACAAATAACACATAGCATGCTTGGAATTAAACATAAAACACCTAAGTGTACTATAGTCTAAAGTTTCAAAGCTTGCCCAGAAATCCTATGTTAGCACAAAGCTTGCTAGGATAATCATATTCAAACATCAGGTATGCCCGGGAACTAAACTAAACAGTTTAGTATACCCGAAAAACATCAAATCATCAAATCATAGCCGAAAATGAAAATCTTAGATAAAAACATCTAAATGTGCCCGGATAGGTTAAAAAGCATAAACACTTACCCGAAAAAACATATTCAATCATAAATAGTCAGGCTTGCTCAGAAAGTGACTAATCTTAGTAAACTCTACCCGAAAAGTATCAAATACTTAAAAGCATGCCCTAAAATAGTAAACTTAGATAAAAGTATCTAAGTGTACTCGGAAAGCTTATAAAACTTTAAACCTTACCCGAAAATACATATTCAACCATATTCTACTGTTTTGTGCCCAGGAAGGTTAGAAAACATTAAACCTTGCCCGAACCTACATATTCAGCCTAGTTAAGGCAAAATGCAACACTTTTTGACTTAAACCACTTGTCAAAGACATTTCTAAGTTATGTATCATTACAGATTATAGTTTAAGAGGAAATGGTGCATTTAGAGATCAAATTTCAGTCTTTTTCTTTTCAAAACATTTTCTTTCTTTAACTGAAAAGATCTCAAGAATGGGATCATATTAACTAAGTAGCTTTTTCAATACTTCATCCTCAGCATTACTATGACTACAAAGATAGGTTAACAGTAGGTCTAGACTTAACATGATTTCCATCTCTTTGGTGATATTATTAAGTTTCAATTAAGTTGCAGAAAATTTAATGGATAACACCTGTTGTGTTCTGATGCTTCTTATCTATCCTCAAGGCTTATTTGGCTTTCTTCAGATCACCCCAATTTGACTTTGACCCCTTGGTTTTGGTTAAAAACTTTTAATGATAGAACATATTTTTGAAAAATTTAAAAGATATTTCTTTTCAAATTTTACGAACATTTGTGAGGTTGAACATTGGACTTACATGCCACACAATTCGGACTTACAGGCCTTTCATTCAGGATGTTTAAAGGACTTATATGATTGCCTCCACCCTTGTAGTTCTAGAATTAACCCTCATGTTTGTATTTACTCAATAAAAATTTGTAAACATGTATCGACTTTTGGTTGACAAAATATTTGAAATTAAAGTAGTTCACAACTGTTCTTAGTCATTCTTTAAAAAAATGTTTCAATTTTGGGTAACCAAAAACCAACAGCCTTGTGTATGACTGGATAATCACTTTTCTGCCTATCATTCGAAAAGATTTATCTAGGAACATGCATAGACAACAATGTAACTCCACATAAATCTTAGCATTTTCTTTATGTTTATATCACCTCATATTTTACATATCATGAGAAAGCAACCATACATGTCAATGACTGTACTAAGAGTCCTTTTAGCCTAATAAATCCATATGATTGGCTAAGTAGTCAGTGTACTATCATTTCCTAAAATTAAACAGTTTTAAGTTCAAGCACCCCAATATCTCTTATTTGACTGGTAAATGGCTATCCTGTTTGACTACAAGTGGTTAACAGGACCAAACATATATGTGAACATATGTCCTTTCAAAGTTAGAGATATTGACATGATTTTAAGTGAATGAACAGAAAACAAGTTATAATTGCCCCAAATGCTTTCAGTTTTCTAGATAATGGTTATACTCTAAATCCATACAGATTATAGGACCAAACTTACACAATTGTGTGTCCTTCCAACTGGGCAAATGACATAATTTTCAGCAAAGATAACTACTTGATACTTTTCATTGAAAAATCCTTCTTTTAAGCTTCTATAAAGCTTGAACTGAATAGTATTATCATGTCTCTTCACCATTAACAACTTGCTCATGTTGTGATCAAAACTTTTGTAATTATGCAAAATTCATTGGAAATTCATTTAATCATTTAATTTTGACATAAAAACACATTATGACATAAACAATTTTAACATATTTAAATCTTAATCATTCTTAACATCATCAAAACAAGTAGACATTTAAAACATTCATGGTCTATCCTATCCTAATAACATCAAGATGATCAGATAACTTACATATTCAAGCAATCATTGACACATAATCACTCATGACATCAGATAAGCATTTAATTAGTTTAATTAATCCAAACTACTTATCCTAATATCAAAATAGTTGACTGTTAAGCAATCAAAAGTATCAATTGACATCTAAATTGTACTGATAATCACTTGAACACATATCAGTTAACATCAAACAAGTAACATATTCATAACATATTCAAACAACATTCATTGTTTGTGACTTTATTCAAGAATAGTCAATTAGCACATAGAGAAACACACTAAGCACACATCCTCAATCAGACCTCATCTGAGTTGATCATTCCCAGGGATTTCAAAAGAAAGTTGAATCTGGTTCTGTCAAGTGGTTTGGTGAATAGGTCAGCCAAGTTGTCACTTGTATCAACTCTTTGCATTTCAATCAAACCTTTTTCACTACAATCTCTTATGAAGTGATGTCTGATTTCAATGTGCTTAGTATTAGAATGTTGCACTGGATTTTTAATAGTAAAATATGCAACAGTATTATCACTGAAAATAGGAGTGTTCAGAAAATTCAAACCATAATCCAGCATTTGGTTCTGAATCCAGAGAACTTGGGCACAATAGGCAAATGCAGCAACATATTCAGCTTCTGCAGTTGAGATTGAGATAGTTTTTTGCTTCTTGCATTGCCATGACACTAGCCTTTCTCCCAAAAATTGACATCCACCTGAAGTTGACTTCCTGCTCATGTTGCACCCATCATAATCACTGTCTGTGTAGGCAATAAGGTCAAAAGATTGATTCTTTGGATACCAGATTCCTAAGTCTGGTCTTCCCTTCAAATATCTAAAAGTTCTTTTGACAGCATTCATGTGGGAGACTTTTGGACTTGCTTGGAATCTTGCACAGACACACATAACGTACATAATGTCAGGTCTTGTAGCCGTTAGGTACATCAGGGATCCAATTTTGGCTCTATTTTCATGTTCATCCACAGGCTCCCCCTTTTCATCAGCAATCATCTTTTCTTTGGTGTCCATTGGAGTTGAAGCTGTCTTGTATTCATGACATTTGAACTTGATCAAAATGTCCTGCACATATTTAGTTTGGTGAATGAAGATTCCCTCAGCTTTCTGTTGAACTTGCAGTCCTAAAAAGAAGTTCATTTCTCCCATAGAACTCGTGCTGTATTTGGACTTCATTACCCCTTCAAACTCCATGCACATTTGTTCATTTGTTGAACCAAAGATGATATCATCCACATAGACTTGCAATAGCAGCAAATCTGATCCCTTTATTTTGTAGAAGAGAGTCTTGTCAATGGCTCCCCTGTGGAAACCATTTTCAAGAAGATGATTTGACAACTCAACATACCATGCTCTAGGAGCCTGATGCAATCCATAAAGGATTTATTTAACTTATACACCCTGTTTGGATACATTGGATCCTCAAAACCTGGAGGTTGATCAACATACACCTCTTCATCAATCTTTCCATTTAGGAATGCAGACTTTACATCAAGCTGGAACACCTTAATGTTCTTTGAGGCAGCATATGCAAAAAAAATCCTGATAGCCTCAAGTCTTGCAACAGGTGCAAAGACTTCCTCAAAGTCTATTCCTTCTTCTTGAAGGCATCCCAGAGCCACAAGCCTAGCTTTATTCTTAATCACCAAACCCCTCTCATCCCTTTTGTTTCTGAAAACCCATTTTGTGCCAATTGCTGACCTGTTTCTTGGCCTATCAACCAAATCCCAAACATGCAGATCTCTGAACTGTACCAATTCCTTCTGCATTGCTTCCACCCAACTGTTTTCTTTTAGAGCTTGAACAATGTTCTTTGGTTCAATTTGGGATAGAAAGCAGAAGTACAAACAGATATTTGTAATTTCAGAGTGGCTTATTGTAACTCTTTCATGTAGATCACCAATGATGTTTTCAGAAGGATGATTCTTTTCAACATAAGGAGTTTGAACTATCATATCTGCAGACATATTTGTGTCAAGAGTTGATTCATTGAGTTCTGGTTCTTCAATGATCAATTCTGTTTCAGCATCATGAAACTCTAGTGCTTCTTCATGATTCTGTCTTGAAGTAGATGCACCAGTGTTGTCCAAATTCATTCTCTCAAACAAATTCTGAAATTTTGCAGTAGTCACAGCTTCTTCATTTGGTTGGTTGCTTGGGTTCTCCTCAGTCTGTACTTGATCATTCTCTACTTCTTGATTGTCTTACTTGAGATCTGCATGATCTTGTTCTGGACTTTGATTGTCCTCACTATCTTGTTCTTGATCAACAATGTCACTTGAGATACTCTTAACAAATGTATACTCCTTTTCTTTGCTAGCAACCTTCTTCCATAACTTTTCTAAGTCCAATGTTTTCTTCTTTTTCTCTTCAAATACACTGGTCTTGTAGAATGAGTCATCAAAGTCTTCAGGATAAATCTTGAAAGACCTTATCAATTTTTCATGATCAAACAACCATGCTGCACCATCAACTGTGTTGAACTGATTCTCATTAAAGATGAAGTCAGATGATTCAATAACACTCAAATGGTCTTTCACATATACTCTGTAGGATTTTGAGTGTGTTGAATATCCAACAAAGAAGCAATCCAAGGATTTAGTTTGAAACTTGTTCATGTAATACCTGGTGTTCAGAAGAAAACATTTGCATCCAAAGGGCTCGAGAAACTTGATATAAGGCTTTCTATTGTTGAAAATTTCATATGGTGTTTTGTTATGCGTTTTGTTAACAAGTACCCTGTTCTAAACATAGTAGGGTATTGATGGCTTCAGCCTAAAATGTAACTGGTAGATTTGCATCTACTAACATGGTTCTTGCAGCTTCAATAAGTGTTCTGTTTCTTCTTTTTGCAACACCATTTTGTTCAGGAGTTCTAGGAGCTGAGAATTGCTGGAATATTCCCTTTTCTGTGCAAAATTCTTCCATGACTCCATTTTTGAACTCTGTACCATTGTTACTTCTCATTGTTTTAACTTTCTTATTCAGTTTGTTTTCAATCATTGTTACACAGCCCTTAATAAACTCTGCTGTCTCATCCTTTGTACTCAGGAAATACACCCAAGTATATCTTGAATAATCATCAATGATCACAAGACAATATCTTTTCTTCCCTATACTTGTTACACTTACAGGACCAAAGAGATCCATGTGAAGTAATTCAAGTACTTGATCAATTGAGTTGATGAGTTTTGTCTTATGAGCAGATTTGTGCTGCTTTCCCTTTTGGCATGAATTGCTATGATCTTCCAACTTGAACTCTCTTGTAGGTAAGCCAATGACAAGCTCACCCTTAACAAGTCTGTTCATATTCTTCAGATTCACATGACATAGTTTCCTGTGCCCCAATTTTGACTCATTTTAAGTGACTTTGGAAACAAAGCATGTACCACCTCTTGAAACAGCTTCCTTCATGTTGAGCTCATATAGGTTACCATTTCTAGGTGCCATCATCATAATCATTTCAGGTGGGATTACAAATTCGGTTTTAAGATGAAACAGTGTGAGTAATCAAAACCAACTTTGTAACCTTTATCACACATTTGTGATATACTGAGAAGATTGTACTGCAGTCCTTCAACATGAATCACATTGTCAAATGAAACCTTTCCATTTGTAAAAATTCCTTTCCCAACAATCTTTCCACCATTCTCATCACTTCCTAATGCCACAGGACCTTCAAACTTTTCTTCATAATTAACAAGTGACCTCCTGTCACAAGTGATTTGCATAGAAAATCCACTATCCATATACCATATGTCATTCAGTGGAGTGGACGTTTCCTGCACAAAAGAAAAAGTTTGATCAGTTAGGTGATGAAGTGCAAGTCATTTCAACTTGCAACTCATCAAGTTCAGTTTCAGTGGCTGCACTAGGAGGAGTGTTGTTGGTTCAGGATCTTCATGAGTCAACTCAAGGTTGTCTGAGTTATCTGTTTCATATCCACACTCTCTTGGAGTTTTTACAAATGAGTTTGTGTCTTGTGATTCTTCTGATGCATTGTTATCCTCTTGAACTACATAATCATTCTTTTCTGAGTAATCTCTTACATCAGTAGTTCTTTCTACTTTTGTCTCAACCTTAGGTTTCCAAAGAAATCCTTCTGGTTCATATCCATGTTTTAATAAGAACTTCTCATCACCTGTCAGTTCTGTTGATTTCTTTATTGAAAAGACACCTTTGTTTCTTTTCTTTCTACTGCTAGGTGAGCCTTGAGAGCTATCAGACTTGACTGATTGTGTATCTTGTTTTGGGACCAAAGGTTGAGAGTTCTTCTTGACAGATTTCTCATGCTTCTTAGGAGACACACTTCTTCTTACTGGTTTAGTCACTTGTTTCTTTGCTGTGACTTCAGTTTTCTTCTCACTTCTTGTCTCTTCAGCTGATTTCAACTCATCTTTCTTTGTGGTTTCATTTCCACACACCTTTCCTTTTCCCAGGTATGCATCATACTTTTGCTTATACAGAACAAAGTTTTGGCCATACTTTGTTTCATCTGGGACATGAAAGGGTTTGCATTTGAATCTTTCATTACATGAGTCTGTGTGATGACCATACTCATCACATTTTTTGCACCATACCTTTCCTTTAAATATTTCATGTTCTTTTGGTTTCTTGAACCTTTCACTTGGTTTAGGTGACTTGACTCCAAGAGTCTTCTGAGTCTTTAGACCATCATAATTAATTGAAAAAGGAACAAATTCCTCAATCTTGATGTCTTGTCTCTTAAGTTTGCTTTTGACAAAGACAATTTTCTCCATAATCATAGGTTCCTCATCACTACTCTCTATATGTCTTGACTGTCTTTTCTCATATTCTTCCATGGTTTCCACTTCTCCAACATCAAGTACTTCATGACTGGAAAAGATTGGATAAACAGGGATAAAATTTTCTGAATCAACTTCTTCAGTTACTTTCTTCTTTTTGTTTTGTTTTATCCTTTCCAACACAGCCTTGCTTGGTGGCCTGACTGCATTGTAGCTTACCTTCTTCCTTTCACAAATGTCAAAAGAAACATGTTGTCTTTTCATTTTATCATTTTGTTTCTTAATTCATGGTGTGACAGGTGGATACTTTGGAAGTTTATCAACTGACTCTGGTTTCTTGTATCTTCTTCCTCTTTCAGCAGCTTTGATTTCCTCATCAGTGACTTGATCACTCAAATCACTTAAATCATCTTGATCCAACTCAACAGAATCAAAGTCATCCTTAGAGACTTGAACTCCAATTGACTTATCTTCTTTTACCTCTTCCTTAATCACAAATTTTCCTTCTTCATTCACTTTTACCTTCTTGTATAGATCAACAAACTCCTCTTTGTCTTGAAAGACATCTTTGAATTGCTGTAGGTATGAATCTCTTTTCTCTTTGTCAACTTTTGGCATGAAGTTGTTGTTGAATGGAGGTGGAACAGCTTTGTATTTGTCTTGCTCATTTACTTGGTTTAGAATACCACATATGTTGCTCGTGGAGACCAAGTTCTTCAAAAATTCAATTTCAACCTGCAGTTTTGTGTTCTGCACCTTTTCTTCAACTAACATCTTCTTTAATCCATCTATCTCAGTGATGTATCTGGTTTGAGCTCTGTAACTGATCATGCAATCATCTTCCAGGCTTTTAATTTTTTCTTCACTGACTAGCTCACTAGACTCATACCCATTGATGATACTTTGTTTCCTAAAACACTCACTTTCCAGCTTGCCAATTTTCATTTTCAATTCATTGATAATTTCATTTAAATCAACAGTAGGAGAAAAGTGTACCTGAGATGATGATCCAACTTCTTTTTTAATCAATGCCATGAATGCCACATTTGCCCTCTTGATATCATCAGCAATGTCTTCTTCATGATTGCTCCAATCAAAATTACCCTCATGTTGTGTTGTCACAACCACATTTCCTTGATTTCTGGGTTGATTTTGGTTGGTTAGGACAGAGTTTTGAACAATTTGAAGGTTTTGATTGTTGTTCCTTTGAAAACCTTGATTTTGTTGCATACCTTGATGTTGATTGTTCATTTGAGGCTGAAAGTTGTTGAAGTTGGGATTGTAGTTATTGAGATTGTTGTTGTTGAATCTTGGCTGATTTTATTGGTATTGCTGCTGACCTCTTGGCTGTTGATTCTAGAACTGATTCATCTAAAAGTTTCTTGGTTGATTGCATTCTCTTGCAAAATGTCCAGGCTGTTGACAATTGTAGCAAATTGCTTTTGACTTGTCAAAACCAATCCTGTCATTAGGACCAGAAACCAGAGATCTACCAGTTATGTTATACAACCTTTTACTTCTTAAAGCTAACATGGCAGCTTGCCATTTCAAATCCATGTCTTCCAAATCATCTACATCAATTTGCTCCAAATCATCTTGAACAATGCTTGTATGAACCATTTTCTTTGCAACAAAAGCATTATAAGACTCAGTGAACATTGAGAGCAATCCATGATAATCAGATCCATGACTTCCATTGCCACCAACAAAAGGTGTATGTCCACTAGCCATTGAGGCTGAATCATTGTCTTCCAGAAGTTTGACATTGAACCTTGTTTGGTTTTGTGAGTTTCTTGAACTACCACCAACAAAAGCCTTAGGTGTATCAACACCATGTTCATTTGGTTCTTCAATGATGGGAATCTGTTGTTGGTTTTTGGTTGACAAGTTCCCCATAGGTGAAATGAGAGCATTGGTTACTTGAAAACATGACTTCTCTTCTTTGATCATTTCATTTTCAATCATTTCTATTTCGGCAGCCTGAAGGAAACATACCACATCATCCACCTTTAAATCATTGAAATTGGGCTTTTGAAGGATGAATTTGCAGGCAGTGTACCATTCCTTAGGCATTGAGTTGAGCAGCTTGGTATTCAAGTCAAAATCAGTCATGACATAATCAGTTGTTCTTAGCTCGTTCACAATTGCTAAGAATCTTTCAAGGATTGACTTAAATCTCTCTCCATCCTTGTATTTGAACCTCTCCATCTGTGGCTTCAATCTTTGTTTCTTTATGTTCTTCAACTCAGTATTCCCTTCATACATCTCAAGGATGGCATCATACATTGCCTTGGCAGTTGTATGATGTGCCACCTTGGTTAAAATCTCCCAAGACAGTCCTAGCTTAATCATAGCTAAGGCCCTGTCATCCACCTTTCTCAATCTTTCACGCACAGAAACAGTTGCATTTGCATTTGCATTTACATTTTCACTTTCACTATTGTCCTGTGGGCCATTCTTGATTGAATTCCACATATCCACATCAATATAGCAGACTGCTGCCTCAAATAAGACCTTCCATTTTGTGAAATTTCATATCCATAGAGTATAGGAATCTTATTAGTAGACACTTCTTGTTCTTCATAACCAGACATTTTTTTGAAGTTAAAAAAAAATTATCAGTAAAAACGAGTTTTTGAAAATAATCAGATCTGAGAATCGGATCTTCAGATCTGATGTATCTGGTTAGAATAGAGTAAGATTAAGTATTAAAGATGTAAACTTTAACTAAAATAAGTGAAAGAAAACACCGATAATATGCAGATCCGGACTAAAATTGAAGAACAGAGCAGCTGACGTCACTCTTCAAGGTAACAGTGCTCTGCTTATGTCATTGTTACTCAAATCTTCAATCAGCAACAATTTCTTGCTAAAATAGCAGTGACCAAGCTCTAATACCACTTGGCAGGTCCCCGTATTGTAGGTAGATCGTTAACAAATTAAGTCATAACTCACACGATCATGTGTTGACAAGAGAGTTAATGACGGGTTGCTATATTTAGAAAGGAAACCGTTTGATAAAGGCGGAATCAATAACAAACGATTTGTTTGCTGACTAATCAAACAAAGTTAACTAACACACAAGATTCATTCAAAAGATTTCCATTTATATAAAGTTAATCATACAAATGATAATCAATCTAGGGTTTCTTGATGGGAAAGTTTTATCCATACAATCCTAAGAACGGCCGTCACTTGACAGATATTCTTTCTATTATCGTATTCAGCCGCTCTCCTTAGGTGTGCCATAAATATTCCTTTTATAGGCCTGACACCCAAGGACTGCTGTCATTCCTTCTAGAAACCCTAAATATATCGTACATATTTAAATTACATATTCAAAATAATCCTAAGTGTAAAACAAGTCTTCCGGGTAGGCTTTGTAGAGGTAAACTTCTCCGAGTAGACTTTGTGCTCTGCCTGCCTTGTTAGACTTGGTAGCCTTGAAGTGGCCCGGGAACAGTTTTCCGGGTATGCTTTACTTAGAGTATTTTCCAAGAGAAAATATTCACCAAGCAGACTTCAATCTTCTTGATTATATCAGACTTTACCCGACATAATCTTACTAGCAACCTTGTTCTTCAATGATCCCTTCAACTCTTTGCTTGGAAATGGCTTATTAGCAAAGTGTGCTTGGTAGCACTGTACCCTGCTTGAGTTGAACCTTGCCCGATGATACTTAAGATAATTCATTATACATCAAAGCATACTTAGACCACTGTATTATTAATGAATACCTTGCCCGGTCTTCCAATCACTTGGCTTCATGAGCTTGGTTAGCCAAGAGCTTACTCTGAAGTAAACCTTACTCGGCTATGAAGAACAAACCTGCTTGATATAATGAACCTTGCCCGGGTATACACTAGTTAGATATTCCTTCCTGGATATACACTAATGTGACACCCGGTAATTTCCCAATCCCATAAACCAAGTAATCAACCTAATTATTAGGAGATTGTGAATGTTATGCGCGCCATTATCAGCGCGGGCATATGTTATATGCGCCATGCGCGGATGCGATGCGCGCCATGTTAGGATCAGCGCGGGCATATGTTATATGAGCCATGCGCGGATGCGATGCGCGCCATGTTAGGATCAGCGCGGGCATATGTTATATGCGCCACGCGCACAGGTTTTTGTTGTGTTTTCATGACAACTTAATTTTATGTCGTTTCTGTCTAATGGGTTGCATACCTCTTCAATGATCAATAAGTAAAACTATGTTCAAACAATATCCTAATTTCCTAATTAAGACCCAAATCATTTATGCGCGCGCGGAAAAAGGGAACATTGAGAGCTAGTTTGTTTGAAGCTCCAAGATGGAATTGACTTCAACATAACTGATCACTATGTTGAAATACCAAGACCTCATGGAGAATCTACAAATGAAACTCAACGTCCCTGACTACGAGAAGGTTACGCACCTACCCGCATCAAATAAAAAGGAGTTATGTGCGACACCTGCGGGAAGAATCCCCGCGGGACACCTTAAAACTAAAACCCTTTACGCATGAACGTCTGCACAGAAACCAACCACCTTTTCGCTTAAATCCAAAAGTTCACCCTGTTAAACTCTGAGAACGCTGGTTCCAGCAGAGCCAGATGGACCCGCAGGATTCCTTATAAGGACGCCTGCGCAGTGATACGCGCAGGATTCGCTACAAGGACGCTTGCGCGAAGACCAATTGGAGCCGCCGGACCCACAACGTTCAAAGAAATGGCCTACACGCAGAAGGCTATACGCGCAAGGCTACACGCACAAAACACTTAGTCTATTCTTCAGATGAAAGGGGATTACCCCCGCCCAGAAAGAACCAGTTGCGTGCTTCAGAGATTTTTACCTTTTGACTGCACACTGACAACGGTACCAGGAAAAGTATACTGTAACACGAAATGTCAGCTGTCAGCCGCACCTACTCTCACCAACCACAGTCCTGCATGTACTGTCAAATCCATCAGAATCTTTATAACCACTCCCTAGGACCATCACCCCCATCACTAAAATAAATAATAATAAACCCCATACCTAGTCATCATTACACCCAATATGATAAGATTTCAATCCCCTAAATCAAGGGATTGTGTTCCCTTGAATTTGCCTATAAATAAGTATCAATTCTTGAATAAAAATATCACACAAACACACTTCAAACTCCTCTCTTAAACCTGTAATTCTGCACTAACCATCTCCCAAGCATCCGTTTCCAGTTCCATCGCTAGGTAAGCCGAAACTTTAGTCTTGAGATTTACTTTTCTGACCAGCCCATATATTCTTCGATTATTTGGTCTTAATACACATATTTCTTGTTATTTAAACATATCCTAGACTTCCAATTTCGAGGCTAACATCAGGAAACCCGAATCTCGTTTAATCTCTCTCTAAACCATCACTTAACAAGAATCACAGGTGAGTCTCACAGCCCCTATTTTCACTGTTTTTAAACTGTTTTCGGGGCGAGGGACACGTGTTTAAATTATGTTTTATCATGGTATATTTACAAGCAATGCAAACGATTATCTGTTCATGGTGTTTATCTTGGTTTTCAATGTGAGTGCGCAAGATTTAGAAAGTGATCACTTCGTCAATGGAACTCTAAGGGTAGGGACTGCTGTGTTTGATCAACCCACTCGTAGGGGTCGCACCTCTTTGCATAGACGAGTGCCTAGTATGGTCATGGGGTAGTACTACTGGTTGTAAAACCCGCTCGTAGGGGTCGCACCTCTTTGCATGGACGAGCGCCTAGTTTTCCGAGCACAACGTCCGCGCGTAACCCGCGGGACGGTATTGTTTTAGCTCGTAGTGGCAGCGCCACTTTGCATGGACGAGCACGGTTTTCAGAAATGTCCGCGCGTAACCCGCGGGACGGTTTTATCAAGCATATGTTTTAATGATGTTATCAGAAATATGTTTCAATATGGTTTTATCAAGGATATGATGCAATACGATTTATCAAGTCACCAAAACTTGTGAACTCACTCAGTTTATACTGATTCAAATGTTTTTACGTGTCTTTCAGGTGATAATTAGTAGCGCAAGGAGTCACACATAGAGCACTTCACGCAGAACATCTATAAAAATGGTTTTTGGAAGATTTTAGTTCTATCCCTTCCACTCGCGTGGTTGTTCCCGCCGTGTAAGGGGATATGGCGCGGAAATCTTCAACGTTTTTCATATGTGGATGTTTTTATATGTAATTCTAAACAATGTAATGTATTTTGTACTAGACATTTCATGCGCAATGGAAAATTTATTTGAATGTTTGCAATGACCCGTGCTTGATTATCAATTCCCACTCGCGCGCACCCGGCTGTTTCCGCCGTTTAGGGCCGGGTGTGACAGATTGGTATCAGAGCACTGGTTATAGCGAACTAGGAAAGAATTTTTAACCTAGACTATAACCGTAGGGGAATCGCATGAAATATTTTGCAAAGAAAATATTTTCAAAAGAAAAACCACACACACACTTAGGAACACGGGTCACACAATGTCTAGTGAACACTAGGGATAAGAACATTATGTGCTCAGGGTACATGCGCTAAGTTTGATATATTTTCGTTCTCTTTTAAGAAAAACGAGAATGCCTCCAACCAGAGCCAAGGGAATTACCATGACACCCGAGGAACTCGCAGAAATAATCGCACAGGCGATCGCAACGCATGAGGCCAGCAAGGCCGAATCAAGTCAGGGTCGTCAAGAGACCGAAACCCCAGAACCCGAATCAGGAGCTTTGGACAAAGGATGCTCCTATAAGACATTTATGGCCTGTAAGCCTTGGCCATTCAAGGGCACCGAAGGGGCCATTGGGCTCTACAACTGGATCGACAAAATGGAGACAGTTCTCTCCATTAGCGGGTGTAGTGAAAATCAAAAGGTCCTTTACGCGACCTACATGTTCCAAGAAGCGGCCTCGTCTTGGTGGAAGCTTCAAACGAAAACATTGGGACGAGAAGTTGCTCTCCACAAGACCTGGGAGGAGCTGAAGGAAATGATGATGAAGAAGTTCTGCTCTCGCGCCGAAATTCAGAGTCTACAGCAGGAATTTTGGAACCACACCATGATAGGAACTGATATCGACGCCTACAACAACCGATTCAACGAACTTTGCCAGATGGTGCCAGATATGGCGAACACGGAGGAGAAAAAGATAGAGAGGTATATCTTTGGGTTACCCCATGTTATCAGAGTTCCGCTCAATGCCGCAGCGCCTCCAACCTTTGATGAGGCAGTGGCGCGGGCCATCACTCTTACAAGAGATACGGTCCGTGCGGGCATGTTGACCTCGCGCGGGAACGAGCAGCGAACCTCTGACCCCAAGAGAAAATGGAACTCTCACCACCGAGGGTCCGACTCCAAGCAACCACCATTCAAGAAACAGGAGAGCGTAAGGGCTTACGCGATACAAGCCCTGGAGCCATCACAGAAAGGGTACAATGGTGCAGCAGATGCAAGTATCACCACGAGGGTGAATGCGCAAGCATCGTATGCGCCAAATGTAGCAGATCAGGGCACAAGGCGATAAACTGCCATAAGGAAGCTGGAGCAAACGACAACTGCTACGCATGCGGGAAGCCAGGACATTTCAGTCGGGATTGCCCGCAAAAGAGAAACCAAGCTCGCGGGAGAGCCTTTGTGATCGGCGCGGGCGAAGCAAAAGAAGAACCGAATGTGGTAACCGGTACGTTTCTACTTAACGACCATTTTGCATCTGTCTTATTTGATACTGGCGCTGACCTAAGTTTCATATCCACTGAGTTTAAAAACTCCCTAGGCCTAGCAACCAGTAGGCTAGACACGCCTTATACTATAGAACTAGCCAATGGTAGGCAGATACGCGCGAACGAGAGGACTGAGCAATGTGTATTGGTCATGGGAGGTCACGGATTCAATATTAACTTATTGCCAATAGACTTGGGAAGCTTTGACATCGTGGTAGGCATGGATTGGTTAGTCGAGAACCACGCGGAAGTTATTTGCCATGAGAAGCAGGTTCGGATCCCACTGTTGAGCGGAGAAACCTTAGTAATTCAAGGGGAAAGAAGTGGAGTTGCGATAAAACTCATTTCGTGTCTAAAGGCTCGCAAGTGCCTGAGGAAAGGATGCTACGCCTTCCTGGCGCACGTAGTAGAGAAGAAAGGAGATGAACGAAAGATTGAAGACTTACCAGTGGTGCGCGAATTCCCGGAAGTTTTCCCTGAAGATCTGCCCGGATTACCGCCACCGCGACAAGTCGAGTTTCGAATCGACTTGGTTCCAGGAGCTGCACCAGTAGCTCGAGCACCCTATCGACTAGCTCCATCCGAGATGCAAGAGCTATCCAATCAGTTGCAGGAACTATTGGATAAGGGTTTCATACGCCCAAGCTTTTCACCCTGGGGAGCTCCAGTACTTTTTGTAAAGAAGAAGGATGGTTCATTTAGAATGTGTATTGACTACAGGGAACTGAACAAGCTGACAGTCAAGAATCGGTACCCCTTACCGAGGATTGACGACTTATTTGATCAGTTGCAGGGATCCAGTTATTACTCGAAGATAGATCTACGGTCAGGTTACCACCAACTTAGGGTCCATGAGGAAGACGTGCCGAAGACAGCCTTCCGAACTAGATACGGCCATTATGAGTTCCTAGTGATGCCTTTCGGGCTAACTAATGCGCCGGCTGTATTCATGGATCTGATGAACCGTGTGTGCAAACCATACTTGGATAAGTTTGTGATTGTGTTTATAGATGATATTCTGGTTTACTCCCGAACCAGAGCTGAGCATGAACAACATCTGAGATTAATTTTGGGGTTGCTGAAGGAAGAAAAGTTGTATGCAAAGTTTTCTAAATGTGAGTTTTGGCTTAGAGAGGTTCACTTTCTCGGTCACGTTGTAAACGAGAAAGGAATACACGTCGATCCTTCCAAGGTCAAAGCCATCGAGAATTGGGAAGCGCCAAAAACACCAACTGAGGTGAGGCAATTCCTAGGACTAGCTGGCTACTATCGACGTTTCATTGAGAACTTCTCCAAGATAGCTTTACCTCTGACTGCGCTAACTTAGAAAGATAAGAAGTTTGATTGGGGCGAAAACCAGGAAGCAGCGTTTCAAATGTTAAAGCAAAAGTTATGTAGTGCGCCAATTTTGTCGCTACCCGAGGGGACGGACGACATCGTCGTCTACTGTGACGCTTCACATCAAGGACTCGGATGTGTCCTTATGCAGAGAAACAAAGTCATAGCGTATGCCTCTCGTCAACTCAAGGTCAATGAAAGGAATTATACAACGCATGATCTGGAACTTGGAGCAGTTGTTTTCGCGCTAAAGATTTGGCGCCATTATCTTTATGGTACAAAGTGTTTGATTTTTACGGATCACAAAAGCCTTCAACATATATTTGATCAAAAGGATTTAAACATGAGGCAACGAAGATGGGTTGAATTATTGAATGATTATGATTGTGAAATAAAATATCATCCTGGAAAGGCGAATGTGGTAGCAGACGCTTTAAGTAGGAAAGAGCGAGCAAAGACGCTACGAGTTAAGGCTCTAAGATTGACCATTCGCGCAGACCTCACTACCCGCATCCGAGAAGCTCAACAAGAAGCCTTGAAATCAGAGTTTGTCAAGAACGAATCCCTTGGGGGTATGATTAAGAATTTGGAGCTCAAAGAGAACGATACTCGATATTTTGCTAACCGCATATGGGTCCCTCTCAAAGGAGGATTGCGCGAGCAAGTGTTAAACGAAGCTCACAAAACGCGGTATTCCGTACATCCTGGCACAGACAAGATGTACCAAGATGTTAAAGCGCTGTATTGGTGGCCCAATCTTAAGGGCGACATCGCGACGTATGTCAGTAAGTGCCTGACGTGTTCGAAGGTGAAGGCTGAATACTAGAAACCGTCGGGGTTGCTTCAACAGCCAGAAATTCCCATGTGGAAGTGGGAACAAATCTCCATGGACTTCATTACCAAACTGCCAAGGACACCTGGGGGTTACAACACGATTTGGGTTATTGTAGACCGGCTAACTAAGTCAGCACACTTCCTGCCGATCAAGGAAACCGATAAGATGGAAAAGTTAGCCCGATTGTATATTCGAGAAGTAGTTTCAAAACACGGAGTTCCGGTATCCATCATTTCTGATAGAGATAGTCGTTTCACCTCAAGATTTTGGAGATCGTTACAAGGGGCTTTAGGTACTCGTCTTGACATGAGTACGGCTTATCATCCCCAAACGGATGGACAAAGCGAGCGAACCATTCAAACATTAGAAGATATGTTGCGCGCGTGCGCAATCGATTTCGGGGGTAGCTGGGATACTCATCTCCCATTGGTTGAATTTTCATACAATAACAGTTATCACACAAGCCTCAAGGCTGCGCCATTTGAAGCCTTGTATGGGCGCAAGTGTAGGTCCCCACTGTGTTGGGCTGAAGTGGGTGACAAGCAAATGACTGGTCCAGAATTGATCCAAGAAACGACGGACAAAATTTTCCAGATACGGGATCGCCTTAAGGCAGCGCGCGACAGACAGAAAAGCTATGCAGATGTGAGAAGAAAACCGTTGGAATTTCAAGTAGGGGATAGAGTACTATTGAAAGTCTCTCCATGGAAGGGAGTCCCCCGTTTCGGCAAGCGAGGAAAGTTAAATCCGCGATACATCGGACCATTTGAGATCCTGGAAAGGATCGGTCCAGTTGCTTATAAACTCCATTTACCCGCCGAATTTAGTGGAGTTCACGACACGTTTCATGTATCCAACCTCAAGAAGTGCTTATCTGATGAAACGTTAATTTTACCATTGGACGAGGTTCATATCGACAAACAGCTACACTTCGTGGAAGAGCCTATAGCAGTAACCGATTGGAAAGAACAAAAGTTGCGAAGAAGCCGAATCAAGTTAGTAAAGGTTCAATGGAACTCAAAGCGTGGACCTGAATTCACTCGGGAAAGAGAAGACCAAATGCGCAAAAAGTACCCATACCTCTTCCAAGGAATAGCTCCTACCAGCGACACCTCCTAATTTCGGGACGAAATTCTCCTAACGGGGGAAGAATGTGACACCCGGTAATTTCCCAATCCCATAAACCAAGTAATCAACCTAATTATTAGGAGATTGTGAATGTTATGCGCGCCATTATCAGCGCGGGCATATGTTATATTCGCCATGCGCGGATGCGATGCGCGCCATGTTAGGATCAGCGCGGGCATATGTTATATGCGCCATGCGCGGATGCGATGCGTGCCATTTTAGGATCAGCGCGGGCATATGTTATATGCGCCACGCGCACAGGTTTTTGTTGTGTTTTCATGACAACTTAATTTTATGTCGTTTCTGTCTAATGGGTTGCATACCTCTTCAATGATCAATAAGTAAAACTATGTTCAAACAATATCCTAATTTCCTAATTAAGACCCAAATCATTTATGCGCGCGCGGAAAAAGGGAACATTGAGAGCTAGTTTGTTTGAAGCTCCAAGATGGAATTGACTTCAACATAACTGATCACTATGTTGAAATACCAAGACCTCATGGAGAATCTACAAATGAAACTCAACGTCCCTGACTACGAGAAGGTTACGCACCTACCCGCATCAAATAAAAAGGAGTTATGTGCGACACCTGCGGGAAGAATCCCCGCGGGACACCTTAAAACTAAAACCCTTTACGCATGAACGTCTGCACAGAAACCAACCACCTTTTCGCTTAAATCCAAAAGTTCACCCTGTTAAACTCTGAGAACGCTGGTTCCAGCAGAGCCAGATGGACCCGCAGGATTCCTTATAAGGACGCCTGCGCAGTGATACGCGCAGGATTCGCTACAAGGACGCTTGCGCGAAGACCAACTGGAGCCGCCGGACCCACAACGTTCAAAGAAATGGCCTACACGCAGAAGGCTATACGCGCAAGGCTACACGCACAAAACACTTAGTCTATTCTTCAGATGAAAGGGGATTACCCCTGCCCAGAAAGAACCAGTTGCGTGCTTCAGAGATTTTTACCTTTTGACTGCACACTGACAACGGTACCAGGAAAAGTATACTGTAACACGAAATGTCAGCTGTCAGCCGCACCTACTCTCACCAACCACAGTCCTGCATGTACTGTCAAATCCATCAGAATCTTTATAACCACTCCCTAGGACCATCACCCCCATCACTAAAATAAATAATAATAAACCCCATACCTAGTCATCATTACACCCAATATGATAAGATTTCAATCCCCTAAATCAAGGGATTGTGTTCCCTTGAATTTGCCTATAAATAAGTATCAATTCTTGAATAAAAATATCACACAAACACACTTCAAACTCCTCTCTTAAACCTGTAATTCTGCACTAACCATCTCCCAAGCATCCGTTTCTAGTTCCATCGCTAGGTAAGCCGAAACTTTAGTCTTGAGATTTACTTTTCTGACCAGCCCATATATTCTTCGATTATTTGGTCTTAATACACATATTTCTTGTTATTTAAACATATCCTAGACTTCCAATTTCGAGGCTAACATCAGGAAACCCGAATCTCGTTTAATCTCTCTCTAAACCATCACTTAACAAGAATCACAGGTGAGTCTCACAGCCCCTATTTTCACTGTTTTTAAACTGTTTTCGGGGCGAGGGACACGTGTTTAAATTATGTTTTATCATGGTATATTTACAAGCAATGCAAACGATTATCTGTTCATGGTGTTTATCTTGGTTTTCAATGTGAGTGCGCAAGATTTAGAAAGTGATCACTTCGTCAATGGAACTCTAAGGGTAGGGACTGCTGTGTTTGATCAACCCCCTCGTAGGGGTCGCACCTCTTTGCATAGACGAGTGCCTAGTATGGTCATGGGGTAGTACTACTGGTTGTAAAACCCGCTCGTAGGGGTCGCACCTCTTTGCATGGACGAGCGCCTAGTTTTCCGAGCACAACGTCCGCGCGTAACCCGCGGGACGGTATTGTTTTAGCTCGTAGTGGCAGCGCCACTTTGCATGGACGAGCACGGTTTTCAAAAATGTCCGCGCGTAACCCGCGGGACGGTTTTATCAAGCATATGTTTTAATGATGTTATCAGAAATATGTTTCAATATGGTTTTATCAAGGATATGATGCAATACGATTTATCAAGTCACCAAAACTTGTGAACTCACTCAGTTTATACTGATTCAAATGTTTTTACGTGTCTTTCAGGTGATAATTAGTAGCGCAAGGAGTCACACATAGAGCACTTCACGCAGAACATCTATAAAAATGGTTTTTGGAAGATTTTAGTTCTATCCCTTCCACACGCGTGGTTGTTCCCGCCGTGTAAGGGGATATGGCGCGGAAATCTTCAACGTTTTTCATATGTGGATGTTTTTATATGTAATTCTAAACAATGTAATGTATTTTGTACTAGACATTTCATGCGCAATGGAAAATTTATTTGAATGTTTGCAATGACCCGTGCTTGATTATCAATTCCCACTCGCGCGCACCCGGCTGTTTCCGCCGTTTAGGGCCGGGGTGTGACAACTAAAGAGTGAACCTTTCTCGGAAATGCACTAAAGAAGACTTCAAGAAGATAACCTTGCCCGGTAGGCAAAATATCATGCACGACTAAGTAAAACCTTGCTCGGAAGTCTAAGGTGTGCCAAGTTCCATATTTAGTCATTTCTGAGGAGGTTGAGAAGATTCCAATCTTCAATCTGATCAGTTTTGGGTCAAATCTTGACTCAACAAAAAGATTGAAGAAAGAGAATATAACTTGAGGAGTCAAAATTCATGAAAGGATAATCAAGATTCTACCTTGTATGGTGGATCACTTCCCTTGAGTAGTAGTTCAGTTTCAATCACAGCTTTCTTTTCACAAAACAGTCAAGAGATTCCATAAGGTGGAGAGTCCATTCCTATTGAACGCTTTATGGCATATGGTTTTGGTAATTCATCTTCTAGTCAAGTTCTCAGATTCCAAAACCACCACAAGTAAACATGAAAGAGGAAGAACAACAGTTTGCTTTCATGAGTGCGTTTATGACGTCTTATGAACAGTTGGTGGGTAGAAAGATTGCTACAAGTGAGTTGACTGATGAGTGTTATGACGAGATTGATCCAGATGATTTGGAATTAATGGATCTGAAGTGGAACATGGCTATCATTATGCAAAAGGTGAAGAGGTTTATGCAAAAAACTCGGAAATTGTCACACCCTGGTTTAGGGCCTAGACGTGTCACCACAAGTTGTTACCTGTTTGTAAATACATTAGAGTTGCAGTTTATTTTTGAAGGAAGACTTTTGGTTATAATAAAATATTAATTTATTTAAAAACTTCTTGGATAAGAAATACCCAAGTGTTTAATTTATTAATCATGTTTAAATCTTGTTATAATATTTTAATAATTTAAAACTGAGCCATCATTACCTTGCGAGCGTATAACTCCATGAATGTCGGTAATTCCTTGCTACCTATATTAATCTGTTTCATGAAATGTGGGGAAAATACGTCGGCTATATGCTGGTGAACACGTATGACTCTATAAAACATTTGAATGACAATTATAATATAATTATAGTTTTCTGTACACTCAGCAGAAGCATGTCTACTTCTGGGCTCTGTACCACTCCCCTACACACATACAAGTGTTCTCCTGAACTATATGTATATAGCCCCTGCAAGGAGAACTAGTTATGACCGTTAGCCCGTGGCCATCTGGCCTTTGACTGATTAGGCTGAAGAGTTATGTTTGGATCCAAACACATGTGTACTCGGTCTGAGTTGCCTTTATTTTCTAAATTGTATTATAATGTTTTTAGAGATCACATAATCTCATGTAAACGTTGACTGACTCGTTAAGACAAACACCCATTCATCTTATCGAGTATAAATATGTTTTGATAGATTGAAAAGGTTAACGTATTTACCTTTGATTGTCTGTTCTGAATGATATGGTGATCTCGTTTAAAACCTTGACTGTGAATGAATGATTGATTGATTGACTGATTAATTGATTGATTGATCTATAATAAAATAGGTATAATTATCCGGATCGTCTTTTGATCCGGCTATAGACCTTTAGTCTAGTTTTGATAGCTTTAAACCTTGATTGATGATTTGTTTGAATAAAATATTTAGACCTGTAGTCTTTCTGTTTATTGACTAATCATATGCTGAGTTTCTTCTTGATGAAGAAACATCTATAATATGTTTTTTCTTCAAGAAGAAACATTCATTGACTGCAACCTTTGTATGTAAAATATTATGTTTCTTAATCATGAAGAACCTATATATCCTTATGAATGTAAAATTGATGTTTCTTAATTGTAAGAAAACACTATTATAATCTTTTGTATGTTTAAAGCTTATGTAAACATAATTATGATCAAGGTTTGGGCTATACCCCTGACTATTGTCTAAGCCATTTATTATAATAATAAAATAATGACTTAGGTAGAACCCCTACCTTACACGGGTATTCGAAGTTTAATTACTAAGATTGATTGAGTAGAACTTCTACTCCTTGTCGCATACTAGAGCTTAAACTGTTGGACCTCAGAGCTTGGCACGAACTTCGAGGTTGGCACGCAAAACTAAGAGACATGGTGGTCGTCGTGTCGTGCACGTACTTCTACATAGAATATCGAGTTAATTTTGGGTGGCACGCACTTCGAGGTATCGTCAGTAAATGGCACAGATTACGAGGAGGCGATTGTCGGGTCGGGGTACGGAAACCGAGGTAGAGAGAGTATTTCTATAGAGAGAAAAGATTTAGTGTGAGAAGTGAATGTCGTGACCCCTCCCTTTTATAGCTGATTTCTCAGCCCATCACGATACGCGATAGGTCTTGGAAATCTCGTCGCATATAGCGGTTCAACATTTTCTCCGCCGCCATACCACAAGCTGACACGTGTATGCTGAGTAATCAAGGTCCCTCGCGATACGCGATGACCTTTGTCCTGGGCTCGTCGCTTTTCGCGATGGCCTGCTGGACTTAAATTTTCCTTTTTTATCCTTTATCTTTGGTAACTTATCACATCTAGGTTTTACTACCATTTTCTACTAAGGCGGCCATCAAAGCGACACATTGCGCCCATCGCCCGAGCCCGTGCGCATGCGCGTCGGGTGCTTCGCACCCTCCGCTAGGACCACTGGTGCATGTTAGGCATAAAAGAATATTAATATGGAATTTTTTCTCTTTATAAAGAGCTTCCAAATCTTTACCACTTTCCATGTGGGATGGATTTTAATTTCCTTATTTATACCAATATGGAATGCTTCACTTTCTTACATCTTTCAATGTGGGATGGAATTTCCTTATTCCATATCCTTAACATAAGATAACTTCTTTATGAAATACATTTTATTTCCTTATAAAACGATTTTTATTTTCTTTATTAAATTTTCTCATTACTTATTTTAGAGAATAATTTTGATTCTTCAACTTTACTTAAATTGTCAAATTTGGACCAAAATTTGAGAGATGTTACAGTAAGACTTGCCAACTTTGAACAAGAAAGTAGGATTTGATAAGTTAAAGGCCCGATGTTACAACTTTCAAGAATATGGTCACTTTGCAAAGGAATGTGACAAACTGAAGAAAGAATATTCGAGACCCTGAACTCAAGATAGAAGTTCAAGAAAGAAATGAAATCACGAGTCAAAAGAGAAGACATACGGGGGGTGAACAAGTGAAAGCTGGTGGGTCACAAGCTTTGGTTACTGCTGATGGTATTGACTTGAATCAAAGACTATTAGGTATCTCACCTCATGGTAAACAAGAAAACTTGGCTATGTTTGAGACGGTTGAGCAGTTTGAGGATGCGAGATGTGACAAGTTGACTAAAGAAAGTGATGAATCAGAGACTGAGTCTGATTCAAACATTTTAAGCCAAGAGCCACAAGATTCTTTTACTTGTATAGCCAAAATCGAAGAGGGCAGTTCTAACTCTTCTACTTCTATGTAAGTAGAATCTATTAAAATAATTTCATAAGTTTTGAATGGAACTGTGATTTCACAATACTCTCAATGTGATGAAAGCAAGTCTAAACTAGAATTGATTCGTCATCACAATGAGACATTGGTGAAAGATCTAGCTATGGTTCGTGATAACTAAGCCACAGATCTTAAACAAAGATCTAAAGTAAAAATTGAGGATTTGTCTAATACTAATCATGATCTCAAAGCTGAAGTTTCAGGAGATCTTGAAATCAAGAACTAAGATCACTGAACTCGAAAATGAGATTCTTGAGTTGAAAAACAAACTGAAAAAGTTTAGAAATTCTTCATTTTTATAAAATGAGATAATTGAAGTTACTAGTGAACAAAAAGAAACTAAAAATGATTTAGGTCTTGTTAAAGTTCCTCCACCATTTCAAAATGATTATACAAAAAAATCGTTTATTGGAGACCGTGAAAAAGTTGATACTGGTAGTCCATTGACTGTAGATCCTCCCATGATTGTTGAGAACATAATAAAAAAGGAGGAACCTAAGAAAGTTAAACAAGCAAAAGCGGTTTCATAATAATCAACTCTTGAAACTCATATTCAAAGTGATAAAAGTTTTTTCTTAATCTATTGATGGTGTTGTCATTGATGATGTGTTTGAACCTGAAGTGTTACACAAAGAACAGAACATTCCCCGTTCTAATCATATTTTTTGTGTACCACATGAGTTTGATGAAGCGGTTTATGGTTCAAACATATCTAAGGTGAATGAGAAGAAATCAGAAAAACCAATCATTTCTGATGAGGATTTAATGAGGTTCATTAATCCTAATGAGGTTAAAGTTAAATCTTGGAGGATTTACAAGTTGAAGAGAGTTGCTAAAGTATCTGATCAAAAGGGCGTTCCCTTATACTTAGTCAAACCCAAATTGACTAAAAGTGTTTTTCATAATGAGACGTCAAGCTTGAATGAATTTGAAAATGCTTTTGAAAAATCCATGTTGTTTTACAATACATTTTCAAAGTCTAAAGTAAAAAACCAAGTGAAATTTGTGGAACCCGTGAAATTTGTTAGTTCAAATGGAACAGACACACTTCAAAGTTTTTCAATTTGTTCCAACCTTGAATTTACAAAAATAAACGTTCTAATCAATTGGGTGATTCTAAAGTAAAGGTTGCATCTTTTCATCCTGAAGTTTCACATACTATTACTAACACACCACACATCTTTGTGGATGTGAGGACTTGCTTCACACATGGTGAACGTGGTTATGTTGCACGAAAATGGGGATTTAGGGTAAAAAAGACAGAAAAACCCTTAACTAAGGAACAACTATCTAAGGTTCTTGTGGTTAAGCAATTTTTTAAAAGACAACCACTTATGTTAAGCTTGATGATACGCGTATCATGTTTCATGATGTTACCCCATGTAATATGGTTCATGTTAAGGTAAACGAGTCTAATGTAAAACACAAATCGTTTGACCCTATTAAACTGATGTGTAACAACAAGTATTCAAATGTGATTAAAGATGCTTATCTTAGAATAAATTCAAGGAAACCTATGACTTATACTCAAGTGCATCAATCACAAATGAAACCTAACATTATCAATAATGAGAAATAAACAAAGGAGGAGCCCCACCTGGGCAGCCTTTTTGAACTAATCATTTACCTTGTTGTGAAGAGTACATCCAGGACTATTTCAGGAGACAAATGGATTATGGATAGTGTATGCTCTCGACAAATGGATCATGCGATCTTCTTTATTAAATGAAATTTATGTACTCGATATGTGTTCTATAGTATTGTCTTCTTCTCCTACTGAAACATATTTTGTCTCGAAAGCAACCGAGAAGGATACGCTCTTATGCATAGAAGGATGGGTCATATTCATATTCGAAAGATGAATCAGTTGACTGCAAATGATTTGGTGGACGGTGTTTCACTAAAGCATTTCAAGATGACCGATCATTGTGATGCCTGTAAGAAAGGCAAATCGAAGAAGAAGTCTCACCCGTTGAAGCATATCAATTCCATTGATACTACTTTGGAACGTCTTCACATGGGTTTGTCCGGTCCAGTGAATCATTCGAGTATTGCTAGAGATTTTACTGGTTAGACATTACCGATGACTACTCTAGATTTTTGTGGGTGTTATTTAAGAGTTCTATGGACCAGACACCAATTCTCGTACTGAATTCGATTACCAAGATCGAATCACTTTACAAACATAAAATGAAACGTATCCAAAGTGATAATGGCGCGGAGTTCAAAAATAATGTATTAAACTTTTTATGTATTCAAAAGGGTATTTATCGAGAATACAACAGAATGGTGTAGCAGAGAGAAAGAATAGAACATTGATTAATGTGGCGAGAACAATGTTGACGGATTATAAGCTTCTCATGCAATTGTGGAATGAAGCTGTTAACACCGTGTGCTATACTTTGAATCGTGTTCTAAAGGTTAGAAATCTCAAGAAAACGAATTATGAGCTGCTTAATAATCGTATGCCGAAACTTCATGTTCTCGAACCATTTGGGTGTCCTTTTGCCACGCTTAAACGTGAGGAGGGTAAATTTGAAGAAAAGGCAACATGGTTACACGTCACCCAAGAAACGTGTCTTTAATTTTTCTTCTGGTTGTGTAGAAAAATGGTATCATGTTGATTTCCAAATATACACTACCCCACCTATTGGCAAGAGGCCTGAATGGATGTTTGATTACGAGGGTTTATATAATTCATTTGCTCCATCGGATGACAAACCAACTTAAAACGTGGTTCGTGCGTATTTGGAAGAACAAATGTTTTCCGTACTGAGATCTTTTAATTATGATGATTACATTGTACACACTCAACTTGAGACATAAATGAAGTGTCTGTTTCTTCAGACGATTTTGACTCTGAAAATTCGTCATCCGCTCCATTGGTTGAAACTAAAGTTGTTCTTGAGTTGCATATCGGAGAATCTTCCCAACCTTTGACTTATCAATCGGCTGAAAAAACAAGACAACTTTGTAGTTCCTGAGAATCAGACTTTTCGGATTAATTCGTATCATCCTCAGGACAACATAATTGGTGATGTGAAGGACGGTGTTCGCACATGACGAAAAGTGACTAACGTATGCGCAGATAAAGTATTGTGTGCATACGCGGATATGCATGCTTCGGGAATCATGAGTATCACTCGATACACCTGTTTTTTTTTATCTCAGATTGAGCCGAAAGGATTCCCTAAGGCACATCAAGATTCATCATGAGTAGAAGAGATGCAAGAAGAATTGCGGAAGTTTGTGCTACTAGGTGTTTGAGATGCCATCGCTAAACTGGATCGGATTAAAAAGTGTATCACAACAAATGAGTTTTTAAATGTAAGAAAGATGATCGTGGGTTCATTGTTCGTAGAGAAGCACGATTGTTTGTGCATGGTTTTAATCAGCAAGATGGCCTAGATTACACGGCTCCGGTTCCGAGATTGGAGGCTATATGTATTTTCTTAGATTATGTTGCCTTTATGAATTTCAAGGTCTATCAGATGGATGTTAAGACTGTGTTTCTTAATAGGGAACTTCAGGAAGAGATCTATGTGAAGCACCCTCTTGGTTTTTTAGATCCCGACTATCCCGAGCATGTTTATCGATTAAAAAAAGGCTCTATATGGTCTTCACCAAGCCCCGAGATCTTGGTATAACACACTTGCTGACCATATGATCGATTTCGGGCTACAAACGAGGGACTTTCGATTGTACTCTCTTTTACAAGAGGGTCGAAGAAGTTTTGATCCTAGTCCATATTTATGTCGATGACATCATATTTGGCTCAATAAATGACAAATTATGGAAGGATTTCGAGAAATCGATGCAAAAAAAGTTTAAGATGTACGGGAGAGAAAAGTTTCTTCATGGGGTTGCAGGTTTATCAGTCTGACGACGAGAATTTTATCCGTCAGACGAAGTATGTGAATGCTGTCTTGAGTCGATTCAAGATATCTTCCCGAAAAGTCCCTTCTACTCCTCTTCCCGTGGGTTGGAATTTGTCACCTGGTGAATTGGAGGATACCGTTGATCTGACCCTTTACTGAGAGATGATTGGTTCGTTAATGTATTTAACTACATCGTGTCCTGATATAGTTTGATGTTTTTCTTTGTTCCAGGTATCAAACGCGTGTCCGAGTGACTCATATGGCGGCTGTGAAGCGTATTTTCCACTACCTTATGGGTAATCCTAACATTGGGTTATGGTATCCAAAGGATGATAGTTTTGATCTTACCGCTTTCTCATATTCGGACTATGGATGATGCAAGATAAACTTTAAGTCTACAACGGTGGGTTTTAAGTTTTTAGGAAACCGGCTCATTTCCTGATAGTGTAAGAATCAGACGACAGTCTCCACTTCAACCTCTGAAGCTGAATATGTGGCAGCTACGAGTTACTGTTCACAGGTTCTATGAATCCTGTAACACTTGTGAGATTACGGTATGAAGTTTCTTACTACTCAAATATTTATTGATAACTCTGTTGCGATATGTATCACGAAAAACCCCATGCATTACTCTAAAATAAAACATATCGAAATTTGATACCATTGTATCCGTGACAGTTATGAAAATAAACTAATTCACACTGAAAAGTTCACACAGATCATCAAAAGCCAGACCTTTTTACCAAAGCTTTTGACAAAAACGAGTTTCAAACTTTTTCTTGGTTTAAACAGTTTAAAATCATTTTTATTCTTCTTTTTTTGTAGAGTTTTTGTTGGCTAGGGGGAGAAAATTTGAGAAAATACAAAAATATTGGGATTTCTGTTTGATAAAACCCAAAAACGTTCAAATATTTTAAAATTTAAAAACATTAAAACATTGCTCCTCAAAATGAGTTTTGAAGCAAAAAGGGAAAATGAGTGTGTATTGATCACTTATATCCTAAATTCAGTAAAATAAAAATAGGCATAAAAGACCGTGTGCTTTATTGTATTAGTGCATTGGTAGGTCTAAAACAAACAAGAGTATGTGATATAAACATAAAATTGCCAAATTGAAAGGGGTGTTAGTCTCTTACAACGACTTGGTGATGAAGACATAAATGTAATAGCCTTGTCATACTTAAGCCTTATATCTGTTTGATCATAAAAAATGTTACTAATTTAAATAGAGTGTCTAGTTAACGATTAACAATTCAATAATGTATGGTCTTATGGCCTTAAATCCTTTATTGATGGGATGCTTCGATTGTCACGGACTCCATTGGTCTTTATGCGGTTTTCCATCTAGGTATTCACAAATGTACTTTGTACTCCATTGCTCAATAGGCGAACCCGCGGATTTATCTGCCCATTATAAGTCATTAAACTTGATCACTATTGTACTTTGTACCAAATTCACTACTGACTTTATCAAACCATGCAATGAGTCATACAATTATTCCTCCCTTACTCGCGTCTTAACACCGGTAAGGAACAGACCACAAGGGATAAAGTGTATGTAAGTTATACAAATGAATTCGTGCATACTCATCCGCGGGAAAGGAACTCTGTAACATTCGTTACTTTTCAAACCCGAAAACCCGACCCATTTTAAATTTTCGGTTTTATTTATAAATAAATATATGTATTAATATAAATATATATTTCAAGTTTCATCTTATGTATTTCTATTATGTTCGCCAACCGACACGTTTTGATGTCTCGATGTATTCGTAGTGTTTGTTTATTATCTATACAATAACTTTTCGATAATTCAACTTATAATTCAGTTGATTCCTTTACGTATCATTTAAATTACAAATTCCGGTAATTAAAATTTTACCTAAACGAATCCTGAGCTATCCTAGTATAATATGCAAGTAATCCAAAACATACTAACTTGTAATACATTTGATAAATATATTCTAAAGTTCAAGGTTCAAATGACAACTATTGTTTAATTGGGATTTAAAAAAAATATGAATGTCTAGGGGCTGAATGTGTAACTTCTGAATTTAAATTAATATTAAATAATAACCCAACCATCTCCCCCAGCCCCGTTTTTCCGGCACACCGGACGAGTTGATATTAAACAGATTGTTTTGGGCAATCTGTACGTCACACTCGGGCGTATTCCACTTTAGTAGGGGTGTTACGAACTCGAAGTATTGCTTGATAACGAGGGTATATCTTGTAGTGGTTATTATTTTGCTAGATCGCTAAATCTGAATATCAAATAACTTTTATCAACTGATTTAGAGGTTTAAGTCAAGTTTGGGTGACTTGGTAAAACTCAAATTAAGCCATAATCGAGATTAGAGGTTGATATTATTTGATATCTTGTGCCATAACTGAAATTTAAATCATATCACATACATTCCTGAAACATTTGTTATAAGATTTATGTGGACAACAATACCGATGACTGACTTAACACCAATCATAATAAAGCCGAAATATAAAACTGTGATGGATGGATTTCTTGATCAATATGATTCCCTACTTAACTCACAAAAATATGTATTGCTTTCGTAGTTTACATTTCAAAGTTTTATTCACAAAAAGGTTTTATTTTTCCATGATATTACCGAGTTAAGTATGAATTTTTAACCTTTGGGTAAATTTTTAAAAGTAATCTTAAAGTACAACATCAAAAGTTTGGTTTTGATGGTTATTTAATGGTTTGGAATGGTAACTTTTCATTCTTTAAAAGTAATACACCATTTGTTACTACAATGTAACGAATGAACACCCATTCGTTAAAATTAATAACGAATTAATCACATTCGTTATTCCATTCACATTCGCTTCGCTATCAGATAATGAATGAGTGTTTATTCATTAAATTGTTTAAATGAATGAGTAACGAATAAGAGGTTATTCATTATTTTTAACGTATGAGGATTATTCGTTAACTTTGTTAACGAATGAAAAGATGAATGAAGGGTCATACATTGAATTATTGTAACGAATGAATCTATTCGTTGCCTAAGGTTTTGTGATAAGATGTACGGAGTATATAAACCATAGGCGAACTGTGACATTCATAACATAACGAGGTAAACCATTTTCACTATGTAGCGAGTAAACGATAAATCGGTTAATTCATAGCTATTAAAAGAGTAACCGACCGATACTGATTATGACCCGTATATATATTGAGGGGTCATATATGAGTGATATAGAAATTATAGTGGCTAACATGTTGATATTAATACCCCAGTACGTATAAAAACATTTAAACGAAAAATGTTTCGTTTTAAAATACGATGTGAACTTAAACGCGGTCGTTAATACCAAAATAAGCATTAAATTATCAGTCACGCTGAAAAAGACTTAAAGAACACTTATATAAGATGTTTTAAGCAGCGAGTTAGTCCCTTTTTCTTAATGTACAAAAAATTGGATGAAAAACCCTTGTTTTTGCGCTGTTTATCAAACCTGAACTATTTTTCTCGCGAAAACTGAAGCCGAACTAAATTTGGGACCGAGATTTAACATTGTGCATGCAAAACGAGGAATGTGGGCCAAAATTGGGGCCCATGGACCTGCCTTAGATATTTTTCATTTAAAACGTTAAATCCTTTTATGTTTTCACACCATATCATTTACCAACTTAAAACATAAACCTAACCAGCTAAGTTTTTCAACTTTTGCAGCTAAAACTTGAGGCGTGATCCTAATATTACAAGTTTTGATCTTTTTAACTAGTATTGATTATAAAAATATATTTTGATTAGTATAAAACATGTTTAACCTTCCAAAATCTCTTAAAATCACCTAAAAACATGTTTTAATCTTAAACATGATTACAAACCTAAAACATATAGTTTTTTTGGCCAAAAACATGGATTAGAACATTTATCTTACGTTTTTACGGTTTAAAAGTTTGGTTTGAAATCCTAAACTAAACCCTAAGTAATAAGACCTGATGATGAATGATTTATGCTTAGTTTTGTTGTATTTGATCTATAGATACTTTTTATATCTAACCAAGAACCCGAAAACTTGAACAGAGAGCTTAATCGATCGAAAAACTGACAAGGTATTACCGGTTTACTCGTTTAGCGGCTACTTGTGCATCGATTGTGACGTTCTTTTTGTTAGACTATGAAACTTTCAGGGACACTAGGGACCTTATAAGTTATTCCATGTTCAAATTTTGTAATATTTCGATTAACAGAGAATATTTGGGGAATTTATTACCGTTTACTGGCGCTCATTTATGAAAAATAGTTTATTTTTTTGAAAAAATATGAAATTTTTCTTAGAACTCAGTAATGTTATGGTAAGATCATAGTTAAAATTTGGAATCATTTGGAGATTTCTAATTACGGTTTGTGCATTTGCGTATAATCGAATTTTTACAGCCGAAAAATGCACCAAAAGTATTCTGGCGAAAGAGTTAGGTTTTCTGGAAATTTTACAGTGTTTAATATATGGTATTGTTATCACTCAGAAAACTTATTGGATTTTCTAGGAATCGTTCATTATAAATGGGTGATTTATTGGTTAATTATAACTCCAAAAATAAATTTTTATAAATGAATAGATAAAGTGTAATAATACAGGAAATAGTTTTATAAAAGTCTATAGATCTTATTTTGTTTATACAAAAATTCTCCTAATTTATATAGAATTATATATATAGTTATAAGAATTTAAAGATTTAATTTATATATGTTTTGACAAAACCGACAACGTTATGTTTAACGAACTGACTGGTATGTCAAAACGTTAAAAGTGGTTAAATATCGTAGTTTTGAATGAATTAAAAACGAACTTTATACGAGATTTCCGGACTATTCGGTTGGATTTTACGCGTTTTGTATAATGAAACCCGTATAAAAATAGAAACGAACTATGCGACCAATCCAGGTACCGAAACCTTAAATTTCTTTTATAAATCAAATCATTTTATCAAATAGTATGCTTATTTAAGTTTGTGTGATCTTACCTATTTTTGAAACGCGTAAAGGACCAACTTGGTAAAATACAGAAAACGGTGAAACAGAGCCAATACTAGTATTGAACATTTCATAACATACAACGTCACAGTCTAAGACTTCTGGCATGTTCTGGGCGTAATAGCCATACCCAGACTAGTAATACATCCCGATTTAGTTTAATGATAGTACTAGTTTTAGCCGTACTATACCGATTATAGGATACAAGCTACAGTCGAGGCATTGTACATACTACACGTGTAACTCATCAATACTACAATAAGGTGAGTTTCATGATCCCGCTTTTTAAACTGTTTATGAACTTTTGGGGTGAAGCATGTTTATATATACTTATTTACTTGGAAACATTGTATGATGTGAATTATCGAAGTGCTAACACTTGAAAGTTCCTCCACACAAGTGATTAACTTTGAGCCCATGGCATGTGAATAACACTATTGGTATGACAAACCCAATTGACAGGGCCGGTGGGGTATGCCGCAACATGTTTTACAATTGCACATGACCACACGAACTTGTTGTATCATGCTATATAGTGTTAGACATGGTGCCTTTGGGGCATGTGGGAGTTGAGGCCATGGGAAGACGCGTGGGAAGTAGAGGCCACGTAAGATAATGTCTGAAGAATTCACTTGTGGCATAGTATAATTACAATATATACATACATACTGAGTACTATGATTACAGATACTGAATACGTTCAAACATATGAAACTCACCAATTCTTTGTAGTTGACTCGTTTTAACATGCTTTTTAGGTGAGCCGAAGTTGGAATAAATTACTTATATGCTCGGTGCTAAGAGTGAAACTGAATCACTGTAGATAAATACAAGTATATTAATAAATAGTAAACAGCCACAATAACTGGTTATGTGTTTTTCGCATAGTTTGTTAACTTAGTTCCAATCAATGTAATATGATGTGAATTAGTTGTAAATTTTCTTTATAACAATGTGGTTGATACCAGAGGTGTCTGTTACATTCCTGTATTACGCTTCCGCAATTACCTAGTCGGGGTGTGACATAAGTTGGTATCAGAGCCATTGGTTATAAAGAATTACGATGTCCCTTAGAATACCCTAATATAACCGTCTGCTCAATTAACTCTCAGAATAAATAATATTTAATAATATATAATAATGATTCTTAGGATGAACTCTAATAGACAAGTGTTTTCTAATGGTCCAGAACGTAATAACGTACTTGCTCGTACGAGGTAATTCGGGAGGAAGTCGTTGGACATTCAAATAGGTAAAGGTAAAAACAGTAACATACGTGTGTATAATATATATATATATATATATTTATATATAAATGGTTATCTATACTAATGTCTATGAATATGTGTATGTACTAAACTTTAGTTGATATTATACATTATTATAACAAATATTATCAAGAATTATTATTATACTAACCTTTGTACACAGGGATGTCGAGAACCAGAGATGATGCAATTGATTAAGTACCAACACTATCTATTGAGAAGGAAGAACCAGAGGAGAACGAATATGAAGAAATAGATTAAAATGAGAGAAATGACGTGATTCCCTATGAGACACGTATTGATGAGCCTGACTTATCAGGTTATAGGTGTGATAGTTATTCCCCTAGGGCATCACCTATGAATAAGATAGGAGCCACTAGTACTTATCACTCACCTGTTAGAACTCCTTGATCTTCTACACAATCACTACACCATACCCCGGTGACTGCACCCACTCATAGAGCCAGTTAGATTGACCATATGAGTGTGTCATCACTTGATAGTATGCCTTCCCCACCCAAACCGACTTATCATTGGGGAAGAGCCTCACACATTCAAATTTCCGAGATACATCTCCCTACATGGGGTAAACTTGTAACCGATCAAGAACCTCCCAATTTCGTCAACCCAGCTTGCTTAGGAGTATTGACTAATCAAGTAGGAGAACACTCAATACCTATAACCACCAGCATCTAGTAAAGGCATGAGTTATATAATTATCTGCCGAATATACAACATGTTGTGATGAACTTATAGCCATTGGATGATTATTCTCGGCGGTGTCTAGACAAGGTGACAACTTAGTAATGGGGTTGTCAATCAATTATTGTAGCCTTAGTGGCTGTTTGTGTGTGATTGTTGTTTTATATCCATATGGATAGATAGAAACAAAAGTAGTATGATTTGTTGTACATATTCTTTTGATAGCCCATGCAGCACTAGCAGTAGCATACTACGCTGACATGGAGAATGTTTCTTAATATACTATAATTACAAGCACTAATCCTTACCGGGTCATGTCTCTATATAGTGACACATTTTTGTATGTACATTTAAGCTCTCGCCTATACCCGGCTAAGCCTATACACTGATTTTAGAGAACATACGTACAGTAACAATTAAGTTTAATACAAATGTGTTCTTTGGAATAGTTGTGAGTTTATGTATATTATTATCTTGGTAATGTGCTTACTATGTTGGAAGTAATACTAATTACTGTATAATTGATTATCGTTATAGAATGTCCCCGAAGAAAACTAATACTTGTTAATGCATTATTGTCTAATGCTAGGTTTTATGGGCTAAAAATGTCATATGTATATGTTATAGGGGCTGAATTGTCAATATTAGATTGTTGTTAAGGTACATATAAGTCTAGCCAGCGTATAAGACTTATACGTGGTGTATAAGTCTAATACGCGGTGTATAAGTCTTATACACCATAAGACTTATGCATTCCATACGATGATTGTATAAATAACCTTTAACATTTCATTTTGTAATAACTTTTTGAGAATTCTGATCAGCGAGAATTATCAATTATACTTTGAATGTTATATCATTATGAATGAATATGTTAGCAATTCCTTTGTTATATGTTTCCGCCATATGATATAGTATAGTAAACACAAAGTTATCAATCTGTATCGTATTATTTTACACGTATATGATGATGTTTATGATTTGGAACAAGGTCTTTCAAGTGGTATTAGAGATTTTTGCTCGTGTTTGCTACTGAATTGAACACATAAAACTTGATGACTTAATTACAAAGTCATGTTCATACCCATTCACTTTTTCTTCAATTTCTCACTCATTTACGGACAAATTTCAAATTCCTTTGGTGATTATACTTGTTAATCATAACTGCACGAGTGGATTGATTTATTTTAAGCAAATAATCAAGTTACAGGTCATGAAGTTTAAATTGTGGAAAATTATTGCTAAGATTGCCAAATAAAAAGTTTAAATTGTTTGATCTACTGGTTTTAAGGTTTAAGTCAAGTTGGGGTGACATGGTAAAATCAAAATAAGCCTGAATCAAGATTAGAATCTGATCATTTTCTAATATTATGTGCTTAACTAAACCTTAATCGTATAACTGATGTCTCTGAATCTTTTGTTATAAAAGTTTAAGTGGACAACAATACCCATGACCGACTTAACATCAAACATAATAAAGCTTAAAATGGTGTTGGAAGAACGGATTGATCAATATAATTCCTTGTCCAACTCACAAAAATATGTTTCTTTATATTCTTAGTTTAATTTTTTTTTATATTTTTTGTTACAACTTTCTTTCATAAATCAAAAAGATTTTAGATTTCTGTATTATTTTTGATTTTGGTGAATGATTAATAGGGTTTGGATATCCAAGAATCTGAATCAAGTGGTTGTTTTTGTCAAAAATATTCAAATTGGGAATTCAGTTTTAAAGAGATTTTATCAAGGTTATTAACTTGGACTTGTTTAATTTCAAAAATATGAAACTAGGTGTTTGAAATCAAAATTGTTCAAAATTGTGGTCAAAATTTCAAGTGGATTTATCAAGGTCATTAATTTGGTCTTGATTGGGATCGAAAGTGTGAAATTTTTCAGGTTTAAACATTGTTTGAAAGTCTCAACGTATAAGTATTCTTGTGGTGATTCGCATATCTCTTGAATTTGTAAAGGTATATATTTGTTATTAAGTGTTAGATCTGTAATGTAAGTGATTAAGAACGATGAACTGTACCGAACTCGTTTGGACTGAATTGGACATGTTTTTTGACATTAGACATAGTGTTTTTGTTCTTAAAGGGTTATCGATGCTAATTCGAACCTGTTTGTCCATGATTACTTGTCTATCATTGTCTGATTTTTTCAAATTGATTTTGACCTAGGTTAATGTGTGAACGCATAAGTGTTTTGAACTTATACGAAATATAAGTCTCCTGGACATATACGGAGTATAAGCTCTCAAAACTTATAAGTGGAAATCATACATGTTATACGGGCTCACACACTTACACGTTGCAATCTTATCCGTCCAAACACTTGTCCATGAATATACTTACACGTTGTAATTACATATACATTGATCTGGACTTACACGTCTGTTACACCTTATACGTGTCACTTATGCTTACACACTGTTACAAACTTACACATGTACACTATTATACGTCCTAATACTTATCCGCTCATATACACTTACGCGTTCATGCGTACACTTACACGGAAATTCATACTTAGAACATTTTTCAAATTTATAAAAATTTATAACATGACGTTTGTTTTTTTTGTGTGTAGATTTTGATGCAAATCACAATATTTGTGCATTTCTAGATGGTACTGATAACAAGATGGAACTGTTTCAGCCCGTATTGCCTTTCTTTTTACGATTAAAGATCTTAAAGGCTATTACTGCAAACACAATGATTATAAATGAGATTGTCGTGGAATTCTGGAGGAACGCAAAGCTCGAGGAGGAATGTATTAAATCTGTGGTCAAGAAGAAGGAGATTATCATTACTAAGCAGGTGTTACGAGATGTGATAGGGATTGGGGACGAGTCTACTAATCCTACTGCTCTGGATGAGAGAATGGTGAAATAGTGTTTGTTGAGGATGGGGTATAAGAATGATTTGGTCAAGGGATTTTGAAAATTGGTTTGTCAAGGCCATTCTAGTTTATGGTACACGTGATCGTTCATTGTTTGGGACACCGCAAAGGAGAATATGAGGAAATTCTTGATTATCAAATGTGCATGATGACAACTTTATGCTTGAATCTAAAGTATAACTTTTCTAAAGTTATATTCGAGCATATGAAGTTATACTTTGACAAAAAATGGTTAATGTACCCACGATTTGTGCAATTAGTCATTGATCATCAATTCCTAGAGTTGGTAAAGACAGGTGAAGAAATGAAGTTAGCACATATGTCGGTGAATGGATGTGCAAACTTAAAGTCATACAGAAAGAAATCTGAGGAGGAAATACCTAATTTTAGAGCTTTATTTGGTCATTTACTTAAGCCTGACTATGTGAACCTGTTAATAATCAATGGAGAAAGGAGGAGAGTGACTCTGACAGGGAAATTGAAAATGTTCGTATGCAATCATTTGTTCATGTAGGGGTAAGTCGTTGGTTTCTTAAGTCAGAAGCTGAAGAAGCAGAAGGGTCACAAAAGGCTAACAGAGAATATTTGGCGAATTTATTACCGTTTATTGGCGTTCATTTATGAAAAATAGTTTAACATTTTTAAAAAATATGAAATTTGGTTTAGAACTAAGTAATGTTATGGTAAGATCATAGGTAAAATTTGGAATCACTTGGAGATTTCTAAATATGGTTTGTTCATTTGCGTATAATCGATTTTTTACAACCGAAAAATGCACAAAAAGGTATTCTGGCCAAAGAAATTAGGTTCTGAAAATTTTACAGGGGTTATGTTATGGTATTGTTATCACTCGGAAAACTTAATTGATTTTTTAGGAGTCGTTCATTATAAACGGGTGATTTATTGGTTAATTATAACTTTATAAATAAATAGAAAAGTGTAATAATACAGGAAATAGTTTTATAAATGAATACAGATTTTAATTTGTTTATACAAAAATTCTCATAATTTATATATAATTATATATATGTGTATATATATATATATAGTTATAAGAAGTTTAAGATTTAATTTATATATGTTTTGACAAAACCGGCAACATTATGTTTAACGAACTGACTGGTATGTAAAACGTCAAAAGTGGTCAAATATCATAATTTTGAATGAATTTGATAAAATCGAACATTATACGAGATTTCCAGACAATTCGGTTAGATTTTACTCGTTTTGTATAATCAAACCCGTAAGAAAACGAAAACGAACCCTACGACCAATTCAGGTACCGAAACCTTAAATTTCTTTTATAAATCAAATCATTTTATCAAATAGTATGCTTATTTAAGTTTGTGTGATCTTACATATTTCCGAAATGCGTAAACGAACAACTTGGTCAGACACAGAAAACAGTGAAACTGAGCCAATATTGGTTTTGAACATTTCATAATATACAACATCACAATCTAAGACTACGGACATGTTCTGGGCGTAATAGCCATACCCAGACTAGTAATACAGCCCGATTTAGTGTAACGATTGTACTAGTTTTAACCGTACTATATACCGATTATAGGATATGAGCTACAGTCGAGGCATTGTATATACTACACGTGTAACTGATCAATACTACAATAAGGTGAGTTTCATGACCCCACTTTTTAAACTGTTTACGAACTTTTGGGGTGAAGCATGTTTATGTATACTTATTTACTTGGAAACATTGTATGATGTGAATTATCTAAGTGCTAACACTTGAAAGTTCCCCCGCACAAGTGATTAAATTTGAGCCCATGGCATATGAATAGTACTATTGGTATGACAAACCCAATTGACAGGGCCGATGGGGTATGTTGCAACATGTTTTACAATTGCACATAACCACACAAACGTGTTGTATCATGCTATGTAGTGTTAGACATGGTACCTTTGGGGCATGTGGGAGTTGAGGCCACGGTAAGTCGCTGTGGGCAGTGGAGGCCACGTAGGATAACGTGTCTAGGATTCAGTTGTGGCTTAGTATAATTACATTATATACATACATACATACGTACATACTGGGTACTATGATTATAGATACTGAACTCGTTCAAAATTATGAAGCTCACCAAGTCTTTGTAGTTGACCCGTTTTAACATGATTTTCAGGTGAGCCGAAGTTGGAATAAATTGCTTATGTGCTCGGTGCTAAGAGTGAAACTGAATCGATTTATATCAATACAAGTATATTAAAAAAGAATAAACAACCACGAGAACTGGTTATGTGTTTTTCGCCTAGTTTGTAAAATTAGTACCAATCGTTGTAATATGATGTAAATTAGTTGTAAACTTTCTTTATAACAATGTGGTTGATACCAGAGGTGTCGGTTACATTCACGTATTACGCTTCTGCAACTACCTAGTCGGGGTGTGACATAAGTTGGTATTAGAGCCATTGGTTATAAAGAATTAGGATGTCCCTTAGGATACCCTAATATAACCGTATGCTCGATTAGCTCTGAAAATAAATAATATTTAATAATATATATATTGTAGATTCTCAGGACGAACTCGAATAGACAAGTGGTTTATTATGGTCCGGAACATAATAACGGACTTGCTCGTACGAAGGAATTCGGGAAGAAGTCGCTGGACATTCAAATAGGTAAAAACAGTAACATACGTGTATAATATATATATATATATATAAATGTTTATATGTACTAATGTGTATGAATACGTGTATGTACTAAACTATAATTAATATTATACATTATTATAATTAATATTATAAATAATTATTATTTGCTAACCTTTGTACAGAGGGATTCCGAGAACCAGTGATGATGCAATTGATTAAGTACCAACACTATCTCTTGAGAAGGAAGAACCAAAAAAAGAACAGGAGGAGAACGAATATGTAGAAATAGATGAAAATGAGAGAAATGACGTGATTCCCTATGAGAAATGCATTGATGAGCCTGACTTATCAGGTTATAGGTGTGATAGTTATCCCCCTAGGGCATCACCTAGGAATGAGACAGGAGCCACTAGTACTTATCACTCACCTGTTAGAACTCCTTGATCTTCTACACCATCATCACACCATACCCCGTTGACTGCACAACCTCATAGAGCCTGTTAGATTGACCATACGACTGTACCACCACTTGATTGTATGCCCTCCCCAACCATATCGACTTATCATAGAGGAAGAACCTCACATATTAAAATTTCCGTGATACCTCTCCCTACATGGGGTAAACCTGTAACTGATCAAGAACCTCCCCATTTAGTCAACCCAACTTGCTTAGGAGTATTGACTGATCAAGTAGGAGAACAATCTATAGCTATAACCACCAGAATCCAGTAAAAACCTGAGTTATATAATTATGTGCCGTATATACAACAGGCTGTGATGAACTTACAGCCATCCGATGATTCTTCTCGGCAGTGTCTAGACAAGGTGATAACTTAGTAATGGGGTTGTCAAGCAATTATTGTAGCCTTATGGCTGTTTGTGTGTGATTGTTGTTTTATGTCCATATGGATAGATAGAAACAAAAGTAGTATGATTTGTTGTACATAGTCTTTTGATAGCCTATGCAGCACTGGTAGTAGCATATTGCGCTGACTCGGTGCCTAGGAGCACCTCGGCTGCTTACTGAAGCGCCTTTCACCTACTCGGCCTAGATAGTCAGAATCGGTCTAACTCGGTCAAACTCAGGCCTAGGCGGTCCGAATCGGTCTAGGCGGTCCAGATCGGTCTAGGCGGTCCAGATCGGTCTAGGCGGCCAATGATAAAATTTGACTTTTTAATATAAAAAAAAACCTAATTTCCTTTTTCACCCGTCATTCTTACTACCTAATCATCATAGGGCGATTCACACTCTCACTCAAGACCAAAGTGTTTCAATCTCCAAAGATTTTGAAGATCGTTTCACACGATCAACTGGTTTGAGGTATGGATTATGATCTGCCTCGTATATATTTGTATTTACCTTGTATTTGAGTGTGTTCATGTTCTGTTTTGGGTCAGTAGTAACTAGCAACAACAAGTCAACAAAATTAAATTGTGAAACGACGATGATTGATAGTGATAATATTTTGTGTTTAAATTAACTTATGTTGCTTAGCTTATTGTCCAGATTCTTTTTGAAATACACTAGTATTTGTAGTTTTAACTTTTCATGTATATTTAAACATCTATCCTTTGATGTATTTTGAATTTTCATTATGGTTGGATGCAATGCAATAATTGATTTGAGCATGCATTTTGTTAAATGTTGATAAATTTATGTTTTTTCACATGTATACAATATCCTAAAAATTAATTTCCTCTATAAATCACCATATCCGAGTACTCCCCGAGTACTCCCCGCCAAGTCCGAGTACACCCAACTCCCCGGTTGACCGCCCTGGGAGCGCCTAGCGAGTTTTACAACCTTGCTATTATTACATCCACTGATCCTTACCAGGTTATGTCTCTATATGGTTACAAATTTTAGTATGTAAATTTAAGCGTTGGCCTATACAAGGTTAAGACTATACGCTGATTTTAGAAAACGTACGCACAGTAACAGTTAAGTGTAATACAAATGTGTTCTTTGGCATAGTTGTGTCTTTATGGTTATGATTATCTTGGTAATGTGCTTACTATGTTGGAAGTAATACTAATTACTATATAATTGATTATCGTTATAAAATGTCCCCGAAGAAAATTAATACTTGTTAGTGCATTATTGTCTAATGCTATGTTTTATAGGCTAAAAATGTCATATGTATATGTTATAGGGGCTGAATTGTCAATATTAGATTGTTGTTATGGTCCGTATAAGTCTAGCCAGCGTATAAGACTTATGCGTGTTGTATAAGTCTTATACGCGTGAAGACTTATGCATTCCATAGGATAATTGTATAAATAACCTTTAACATTTCATTTTGTAATAATTTTTTAAAATTCTGATCAAAGAGAATTAACAATTGTACTTTGAATGTTATATCATTATGAATGAATATGTTATCAATTCCTTTATTATATGTTTCTGCCGTATGATATAGTATAGTAAACACAAAGTTATCGATCTGTATCGTATTGTTTTACACGTATATGATGATGTTTATGGGCTGGAACAAGGTCTTTCAAGTGGTATTAGAGCTTTTGGCTCGTGTTTGCTACTGAATTGAACACATAAAACTTGAAGATTAAAAGATTACAAAGTCAAGTTCATATCTAATCACTTTTTCTTCAATTTCTCACTCATTTACTGACAAATTTCAAATTCCTTCGGTGATTATACTTGTTAATCATAACTGCATGAGTGGATTGATTCAATTTTAGCAAATAATCAAGTTACAGATCATGAAGTTTGAACAGAAAACTCAGCGTATAAGTCTGTTACTAATATCTGTATAAATTGAAGTATAAAAGTCTATTGATTAATGTTCGGTGTATGGGTAGGATTTTGAACAAACAAGTAAGGGAATATGTGATATAAACATAAATTGCCATGTTGAAAGATGGGTTAGAATTCTAGCAAATGTCTTGGTAATAAAAGCATAAATGTAACAGCCTGTCATACTTAAGCCTTATGTTTCAGTAGATCACAAAAAATAAAGAATTTATAAAATGTTTTAAGCATCTAGTACATAATCTACATTTCAACGGTGTATGGTTTTATGACCTTAAATCCTGTATTGATAGGATGCATTAGGTTTGTGAAGCCATTGAGGTCTTTATGCGGTTTATCAACTAGGTATTCATTTTGGTGAATATTTAAAAACATGCTCAAAGAGCGAATCCTGAAAAGTCATGAAACTTGATCACTTTGTACTTTGTACAACTTACACTACTGACTTGATCAAAACACGTTGTTAGTCATACATTGTTCTTCCCTTGCGCGTGTCTTAATACCAATAACAAATGGACCTTAGGGATACAATGTCTGCAAGCCCACAGATGAAATCGTGCATACTCATCCTTGGTATAGGAAACTTAGTGTATTGCTTGATAATGGGGGTATGCCTTGTTGTGGAAAATTATTGCTAAGATTACCAAATAAAAAGTTTAAATTGTTTTGATCTGCTAGTTCTATGGTTTAAGTCAAGTTGGGGTGACATGGTAAAATCAAAATAAACCTTAATCAAGATTAGAATCTGACCATGTTATGATATTATGTGCTTAACTGAACCTTAATCGTATAATTGATGTCTCTGAATCTTTTGTTATAAAAATTTAAGTAGACAACAATACCCATGATCGACGTAACATCAAACATAATAAAGAAGAAAATGGTGTTGGAAGAACGGATTGATCAATATGATTCATCACTCAACTCACAAAAATTTGTTTCTTTATATTCTTTGTTTAATTTTTATTTTATTTTTTATTACAAGTTTCTTTCATAAATCAAAAAGATTTTAGATTTCTGTCTTATTTTCGATTTTGGTGAATGATGAATAGGGTTTGGATATCCAAGAATCTGAATCAAGTGGTTGTTTTTGTCAAAAATATTCAAAATTGGGACTTAAGTTTTAAAGAGAATTTATCAAGGTTATTAACTTGGACTTGTTGAAGTTCGAAAATATGAAACTGGTTGTTTGAAATCAAAATTGTTGGGACTTATGTTTTAGACTGACCCACCGAATTAATTTGTGGATGAAAAATATATTATTTGGTCTCAACCAAGGGTGGATGGCTTGAAGACCAAGTCATGCTAGACTAGTATAAACAGATGGTTTTATTCATTTGTCTAGTATGAGTGAGTGTATTGTGTATTGAGTGAGATCTATGGTTTATCCCTTTTTGAGAGAGTCTCCGGCTCCAGGATGAGCTCTCCTGGAGGTGGCTGATATTTCTTGTGTATGTATTAGTGTTCTTCATGACAATCATTCGGTTATGAGAATCATTCGGATTATAATATCATACTACCATTTCTATCTTTTGTGTTTTGATTACAATTGTTCATCCTATTATTGATTGTTAATCAAATCAGGCTCTTTCCCAATACACTTCAGCCGTCCAGATATCGTTCAAGAGTGAATAAGAGTGATATTCGATCCTAACCCTAGATCTGAGCTCCGCACAGTTAAGACCGACTATTCACGCTTCCGCACCGGGGCTCGGGTTAACACAGTTGGTATCATAGCAGGGTTTCCAAATTTTTCAGACTAACCGCTGAACTGATTCATTTCGCTCTTGAATCCACCATGGACGTTAAACGATGAAGTTCGTTGAAATTATTTTTGGGGGTTTTGAAATTACTTGATGATTTGGAGAAAAGTATATGGATTGATGTTTGGGTTGATGACTCGTTCGGAGATTCAACATCAATTTCATCTTTATTTGGTCATATCGGTTCAGATATGATGTAACAGTGTTTTTGGCTCGTTTGGGGGCAATATTGTTCATGTAATGATTTTTCAGATCTGAAAAGTTTGTTGATTGATTTGAAGATAGGTTTCTTTTATTTATTTCGAGGTGACTTGGATATTGCTACAACGATTCACTTCAGATTTCAAAAAAATAGTTTTTCGATTGGAAAGAATTAGGGTTTTGTTTGCTCGATATTGATTTTGATAAGTGTGCTGCACAAACAGGATATGGTAAGTTGGAAAAATATTGCCGTTGGTAAAAACTGATATGATGAAGGTACAAGTCAAGAATGCACAGGTACTAAAGGCAATATTTTTATTGTTTGTTGCAGCAAATGCAAGTGAATATTCAAGCAGGTTCCGCAAGGGCAAATCAGTGACTGACGATGCAAAAATGAAGTTTTGATGTACCGAGCACACAATGAACATATTAGATTGATCTCGAGTAATAATGATGGTTAAGTGTTGCTTCGAGCACATATTGTGTTTGCCCAAGCACAATTTTTTGGTTTGAGCACACTTTATCTCGGGCACATCAAGTTTAAGTGTCGAGTAACCCCTAGCATATCTTTGGTCTTCTCAAGAAAGCTATCTTTTTGGTCTCGGACACACTTTGTTATTCGAGCAGACTATTTTTTCAAGCTTACTTTGTTTTATCTTGAACAGTTATGCTTGTAAAGAGAAAACTCAAGTTGTGTCTCGAGCACACCTTTGTTATCCAGTACACTTTTGCTCACGAGCATGCTTGGTGCTAGTAAAGAAAACCTTCATGACAAATCAATGCATCATCTTTTATTCTCGAGCACACCCCCTACTTGGGAGCATATATATTTTTAAGTATGCTCGTGAAAGGAATGAATGTGTGTGCTCTTGAAAAGAAGTTTTTATTTGTGAAACATTTCATGGTTTTGAAGAAACTTTTGAGATATTTGATGCCGTTGACCGTTTGACCAAGCTGTTCTCTACGGAAGATATATACCTAGGGGTATTTTGGTAAATTTTTCTCTAATCATCAACAAGCTTATGGAATTCAAACCTTATCAAATTTCCTGACCTCATCAAGAGCTTTACAAGAACAAGTGTTGACCAAGCTTAAGGATTTAATCACATTAAGTGTCAACCAACATTTGAAGATTTTTACAATCTTGATGAGGATGGTCAAGATTGTTTCACCCACACTTGTTTTGAAGACACGTTCATTAAAGAAAGTTGCAACGAAATTGGGGGAGAAAAAATATTTGAATTTCATTGCAAATGGAAATCTTCAAATCAAGTAAATGACTCAAGTTAAGGAAAAGTTGATGAAGATCAATAATCCAAGTTTTTCAAAGATGTTTCATCGTTTGTAAGTTTTCAGATTTCGTAATACGGATGAGAAGTTAGATTCATCACGAGTAACAATGTTGAATGGATGATTAGTAGAGTTTAACCTCCTATGAAATAGTTACTTGAATAGTCAAGAACGGGTTATGGTTGACTTGAATGCTATCTTGATTCAAGGAGTGGTTTGAAGATGATTTACAAGGGAAGAGACAAATTTGAAGAATTGAAGATTATTTGATGATCACATTGAGTTTATTTCTTTTTCTGATAACCTTGTTACTTGAAGTTGATCTTTGAAGTTCAAAGCCTCGTTCATATGCCTATACAACTATATCCAAAAGTGATATGAGAGTGATGATTCGGAATGAACAATGGAAGAAGCTTAACGTGAGGGGGAGAATGTCAACGAAAGACAACAAGTTTTTGTGGTGATCATGGAAGAATTTCGATGGCATCGGTCTAAGGGGGAGATTGTTGGGACTTATGTTTTAGACCGACGCATAGAATTAATTTATGGATGAAAAATATATTATTTGGTCTCAAACAAGGGTGGATGGGTTGAAGACCAAGTCATGCTAGACTAGTATAAAGAGATGGTTTTATTCATTTGTCTAGTATGAGTGAGTGTATTGTGTATTGAGTGAGATCTAGGGTTTATCCCTTTTTGAGAGTGTCTCCGCCTCCAGGATGAGCTCTCCTGGAGGTGGCTGATATTTCTTGTGTATGTATGAGTGTACGTATTAGTGTTCTTCATGAAAATCATTCGGTTATGAGAATCATTCGGATTATAATATCATACTACCATTTCTATCTTTTGTGTTTGATTACAATTGTTCATCCTATTATTGATTGTTAATCAAATCAGGCTCTCTCCCAGTACACCTCATCCGTCCAGATATCGTTCAAGAGTGAATAAGTGTGATATTCGATCCTAACCCTAGATCCGAGCTCCGCACAGTTAAGACCGACTATTCACGCTTCCGCACCGGGGCTCAGGTTAACACAAAAATTGTGGTCAAAATTTCAAGTGGATTCATCAAGGTCATTAATTTGGTCTTGATTGGGATTGAAAGTGTTAAATTTGTCAAGTTTAAACGTTGTTTGAAAGTCTCAACGTATAATAATTTAATTTATACGGCGTATAAGTGTGTACTAGATATATGGTACTTATGCGCTGGTTCTTTCATATACCACTACAACAAAACGGGCTTTTTAGTACGCACAAAAGCTTCCTAAAATGTTATTTTATAGGATCTTTCATTTAATAGGACAAACGAGAAAAGCGTTTCATGTAAAGGGGTCGTAATAAGTTTCGGAACACAAAAAGTGTCCAGATATCCCAAAAAAGATTATGAAACCAATTTTATGGTCACATAATATATCCATTAACAACCCAAAAGCGTCCCAATACAAACATATTATGAAACTTTTACAATGTTTTGGCATGTGCTTACCTAATTGTAAACTTTTGATACACATACAAGCGTTCTTAAAAATTAATTTATAGGACCCTTATGATGGAACATTATAGTACCAAGAAAAGGGTCCTTATATCCAAAACAAGATTATGAAACTAAATTTTATGGTCGCATAATATGTCTATGAACAACTTAAAACAACTACCTAAAAAACATATTATGACACTTTTACAATGTTCTAATGTTTAATAGGAAAAAAATTAGAAGTCCTAACAAATCATATTATGCAACCCTTTTTTAAACGTCCACTAACACAATTTTGCTAGACGGTTATGGACATCTAAATATTGAAAGATAGCATTATCCAACGTAAACTCTTGTAACATTCAACAAAAAAAAATAATAAAAGCAATAAAAGAAATCAGCACCATAAAATCCCGAGTCATCATGCGTACGTCCTCAATCCTCATGGACTACCTATAAATAAACCATCCATGTATAAGCATTAAGTTCCATGCTATTAAAATTATTCTTATCACTAGTTTAACAAATACATACCGAGATGAATGGACAATGCCATGGACCGAGTTTTCTAACTTGCAACAAGTTTTCTAACTTTATCAAAATTGTAACGGTTCAAACATAAACGATACATTAGCTATGGACCGAGTGTCTATATTGTACACACCAAAAATATATATAAAAAAACAAAAAGAAAATAAGAATTTTAAAAAACTAAAAAAGAAAAAATCAAGTCTGCTTAAAATTAAACATGCATTCCAAATCCAAACAAAAAAATTCACCAAGTACAATATTGTAAAATATTGTAATTGAATAATGTTCTCATAGATACCTTAAAGATTTAAACAAGAATATAAGAAGGATCTTGAATAAAATCCCTCATTTGTAAGTTGCAATTAACCTTAATAGGTTGGGATCTACGTGTAGTCTGCGGTGGGCACATGCCCACCCACCTTACTGCTTGAATCCGCCTTTGTTTGCAAGGCTTGTATTATTTTACAGTCGCTCATTTGTATTGTGAAATCAATATCCTTTCCTTGACCGAATTAATTAATGCCATAAGAAAAGGTAAATCAATAAGTCTACTTGTAGGATTCATAAGTCGGTTGCCAAAGAAGTCATAACCACAGTTGCTGCAGGGTTACATTTCAGGATTTCATATTATCTACCGATGAGGAATTCACATGGCTAGGAAGAATCGTGGAGACAGGAAAGAACAAAGAAGAGAGCACTGAGATGTAGAGAGGCAGTTTGAGAGGCGTATATTTTAGATCTAGGGTTTTATATCTTATATCTCTTGTTATTTGTATATATAAAATAAAACTAAAAAAAATACTAAATTTTTTTATTTCGAATAGTTCGGATATCCGAACTATCCGAAAAATTCCAAAATTTCTATCCGAATCCGAATTTTCGGATATCCGGGTTTCGGGAATCCGAAATTCCGGATAGTTCGGATAGGGATTTGAATTCGATTTTTTTTAACACCCCTAGTTTCTATATATTAAAAATTAAAAAATAATATATTAAATATTTCGGATAATTCGGATATCCGAACTAACCGAAAAGTCCTAAAAGTGTTATCCGAAACCAAATTTTCGGATATCCGAACTAACCGAAAGTCCTAAAAATGTTATCCGAATTCAAATTTTCGGATATCCGAACTAACTGAAAAGTCCTAAAATTGTTATCCGAATCCAAATTTTCGGATATCCGAATTTTTGGATATCCAAAATTTCGTATAATTCGGATTCGAATTTTCGAATAATTCGGATATGGATTCGGATTCAAGCGAATAAGCGTGCTATAAAACAGATGTTTTATGACTCAAATATCAAATGTCCTATTACGGTGTATTATAATAACACCACAATGATTAAGCGTCTTATAAAGGTTAAAGTGATAAGACCATAGTGTAAAATGTCCTATTAAGTTATGTTCTTATATGACATTAACTTGAAAGGGTACTATAACACCCAACACTTATGACTTAATTACAAATGTCATATTAACTTATGTTATAATAAGACATCCAGTGATTAAGTGTCATATTACATTACTACATAATAAGACATCAACAACTACATGTCTTATAGGTTACTTTATTATGATTTAGTATTTTAAGTGTCTTATTAAGTTATATGATAATACGACCCCAAAGAATCATCGATCCTATTAAATAACTTTTTAGGACACCAGTTCTGTAGCATACATTTTAAAATGACCCAAAATGTTCATTTGTCCTATTAAATAGATTTTAGGACCCTATTTTACAAGTGTCTCACCCAAAAGGTCCTAAAAGCCCCTTTTGTTGTAGTGTACATTCTTGTTTGACATATACAAAAATTGTGCTCATAACTAGTTGTCCGTATATCAATATGATTTTCACCGTATATCCTCTGTATTGTTTGAAATATATGATTCTTGTGGTGATTCGCACATCACTTGAATTTGTAAAGGTATATATATGTTCATAAGTGTTAGATCTGTAAGTGATTAAGAACGATGAACAATACCGAACTCTTTTGGACTGAATTGGAAATGTTTTTTGACATTAGACATAGGGTTTTTTTTCTCAAAGGGTTATCGATGTTAATTCGAGCCTGTTTGTCCATGATTACTTGTCTATCATTGTCTAATTTTTCAAATTGATTTTGACCTAGGTTAATGTGTGAACGCATAAATGTTTTGAACGTATACGGCGTATAAGTCTCCTGGACATATACGGCGTGTAAGCTCTCAAAACTTATACGTGGAAATCATACATGTTATACATGTACGGGCTCACACACTTACACGTTGCAATCTTATCCGTCCAAACACTTGCCCATGAATATACTTACATGTTGTAATTACATATACATTGATCTGGACTTACACATCTGTTACTACTTACACGTGTCACTTTTGCTTAGACACTGTTACAAACTTACATGTGTATATTGTTATACGTCCTAATACTCATCCACTCATATACACTTACACGTTCATGCGTACACTAACACGGCATTTCATACTTTGAATATTTTTTAAATTTATAAAAAATTCTAACATGACGTTTGTTTTTGTGTGTAGATGGTGAAAGATTTTGATGCAAATCACAATATTTGTGCATTTCTGGATGGTAGTGATAACAAGATGGAACTGTTTCGGCCCATATTGCCTTTCTTTTTACGATCAAAGATCTTAAAGGATATAACTGCAAACATAGTTATTGTAAACGAGATTGTCAAGGAATTATGGAGGAACGTTAAACTCTAGTCGGAATGTATTAAATCTGTTGTCAAGAAGAAGGAGATTATCGTAACTGAGAATGTGTTACGAGATGTGTTAGAGATAGGGGACGAGTCTACTGATCCTATTGCTCTGGATGAGAGAATAGTGAAAGGGTGTTTGTTGAGGATAGGGTATAAGAATTATTTGGACAAGGGATTTTTGAAAATTGGTTTGTCAAGGCCATTCAAGTTTATGGTACACGTGATCGTTCATTGTTTGGGACACCGCAAAGGGGGATATGAGGAAATTCTTGATTATCATATGTGCATAATGATAACTTTATGCTTGAATCTAAAGTATAACTTTTCTAAAGTTATATTCGAGCATATGAAGTTATACTTTGACAGCAAATGGTTAATGCACCCACGATTTGTGCCATTGGTCATTGATCATCAATTCCCAGAGTTGGTAAAGACATGTGAAGAAACGAAGTTAGCACATATGTCGGTGAATGGATGTGCAAAGTTAAAGTCGTACAGAAAGAAATCTGAGGAGGAAATACCTAAGTTTAGAGCTTTATTTGGTGATTTACTTAATCCTGACTAAGTTGAACCTGTTAATAATCAATGGAGAAATGAGGAGTGTGACTCTGACAGGGATACTGAAATTGTTCGTATGCAATCATTTGTTCCTGAAGGGGGGAGTCGTTGGTTTGTTAAGTTAGAAGCTGAAGAAGTAGAAGGGTCACAAAAGGCTAAGAAGAAACGTAAACATGTTGTTAAAATTGTGCATATAACACCTCCCGCTCTTGTTCCTGCTCCACAACAACAACTAGTTGTCGAACCAAATGATGTTGTTGTTGAACCAAATGTTGTTGTTGAACCAGATGGAGAGGAAATAGAATTTGATCATGAAAAATCTATGTGGGCTGATCCTCGTGCCATTTATGAGTGAAAAAAGGAGAAGCAAACAAAGAAGAAGTTTGATGTTGATACTACATATGTTCGTGAATCAAGTAAGCCAAAGAGGAGACAGGTAAATCATATGGAGAAGAGATCTGTGATTGATTCTTGTTTGGTTAATTAACCAGATGATGTGAGTGTTGGAATTACTAAAAAACAGGAGAAGACTCCTGAACCTTCGAAGGTGGAGAAAATTGTTAATGCTGAAATGACACCTGATTTTCAGGTCAATTTGGATGATGCCATTGATAAACTGATGAAAACTCCCACTGCTCAGAAGCTTCTGTTAAGTTCTACACCTGCTGTTGAAGATCTTGTACAAAAGAGGAATTCTAAAGTTGATCCAAAAGTTTCACAACAATCTGCTGAAACGTTTTCTGATGCTTATCTGATTTTGGATGGACCAACTAGAGTGGAATTCAATGATTTGAAAGATAAGGTGGAAAATTAAGAAGTCAAAATTAATAGTTTAACTGAGGAGAATGATCGTTTAAGGGTTGAGAATGTGGAGATCAAGAAACGTTAGGATGAAAGTGAGAAGAAAAGGAAAATAACTAATGATTTGTTGGTAGAACACATGAAGTACTTTTTCATCATTAATAAGAAGCTCGGGACCAGACTTAATTGTGAAGTTTATAAAGCTGAAGCAAGTTAAACCGTCTTTGAAAGAGTATATGGCGGTGACATTGGTGTTGCTGAAGCTACTTTTCGTGTTGAATATGATAGTGAAAGGGCAGCTGAAAATGGCAAGTCTAAGATTGAAGAGCCTATTATTGTTGATGATGTAGTTGATGTCTCTGTGCAAGCTGGAGGTTCTAGTGAGATGGTAAAACAGGTGGATGAACCGGCGGCTGCTAGTGATCCAATGGTTGTAGTATCTGTTGTACAACCTATTGATCCTATTGTTGAAGAAAATAAAGAGGATGAGGAAGAAGGAAAAGAAGATGAGGAGACACTAGATTATGGATATTCAGATGATTGTTATAAGGATGGAGGTGCTGGTGCTAGTTCTGGAAAGCCTGACAAGAAGTTTGATCCTGTTGGTGGTGATGTTCAAACTAATTAACCATAACAAGAATCTGAAACTAAAAGTGCACCTACCGATAAGCCACGAGAAGAGTTAGACGATTTTGATACTTCTAATTTTTGAGTATCCAACATGGTGGATGAATTAGAGTAAGGGGAGATTCCTGTTGACAAGTCAGAGTTGGCTAAAATATTGGAGGGTTCTGTTGAAGATCTAACGTTTAATTTTGTGAAGGATATTCCCGAAACAGATAATATGAAAAATGGTGAAATCAAGATGTAGAATTTGATGATAACGCAGTATTAGTCAAATACGTTGGATAAAATGAGGAGTTTGATTTATTTGATGAAGTGTTTGATGAAGAAATTGAGATGGAACCAAATCCTTATGAACAACCAAAGAAAATCAGTAAGGATGAAATGAAAGTTTGGTTTCCAGATCGTGTTGTTGAGCCGAAGAAAGTTTACTTAAACCCGGTGAAATACTATCAGAAGACGCAAAAAGATGTTGCACTGGGAAAGTGTCTTAGTATTGCTTATTTGAGCAAGATTCGAAAGATTGGTATTTGAAGACTATTTGGAATTCAATACTTCAATAGTTTGATGGAGCTTAAAAGTTTGCAATGATTTGATGCGTACAATATTTGTATGCATTATGACCTACTACATAAGCCGAAGAGTGGTCCGGTGAAAGATATTTGAGAGTTTAGTTAATGAGGCGAAAAGGGGTTTCAAGAAATGGACTCCTCAGTTACCTAAGGTGATTAAGTCATGGAATCGGAAAAAAATCCTGAAGGTGAGCTGATAAGAACATTGAGATAAACTAGACCAAATTTGCTACGCGTGATACCACTGTACCCAATGGAAAAAGATTTTCATCCTTATTTCCTTTGTTGGTCCTACTTAGCGTTGGCGGGTGAAGCTAGTATTTACTTGAATCGTGGGGAAGAAAAGTATGATGTGATTCGAGTATATGATCCTATGTGGTTGGTGAACTGTTCGTTGAAATACATAGAGGTGTTACATTTGAATAGGATCCAATGCTTTGATGATAAGGTCAAGACTCAAGCCAACCAGTTCCAGAAAGTTGTGGATTTATGCTTTGATAAGAAGATACATTCTGGAAGAGCTTTGGAAACAAACTGGAGAGCTTTAAGTGAAGAACACGAAATGATTGAGGCTTAGATGGAAGCTGAACATCTGGATAGGGTTACTCAAGCATCGTGGAATAGATTTAAATGTATGCCTACTAGAGAATCTCGTCCTACCTCTCAACAAGGATCGACAAAGCTGTCATTTGATGAAACGAGAAAGGCTAATCGTAAGAAGTTCTTTAATATGGATTGAAGCTTTAAATACCTAGCAATATCCACGGGAGAGTTTGTTAGTGCATTATTGTCTAATGCTAGGTTTTATGGGCTAAAAATGTCATATGTATGTTATAGGGGCTGAATTGTCAATATTAGATTGTTGTTAAGGTCCGTATAAGTCTAGCTAGAGTATAAGACTTATACGCGGCATATAAGTCTTATACGCCAGAAGACTTATGCGTTCCATAGGATGATTATATAAATAGCCTTTAACATTTCATTTTGTAATAGTGTTTTGAGAATTCTGATCAGAGAGATCTATCAATTGTACTTTAAATGTTATATCAATATAATGATGATTATGAATGAGTATGTGATCAATTCTTCATTATATGTTTTCGCCATATTATATAGTATAGTAAACACAAAGTTATCAATCCGTATCGTATTGTTTTACATGTATACGATGATGTTTATGATCCAGAATAAGGTCTTTCAATACTACTTCCCCATTGAATACTAATAATGTCACAAATATAACTCTCCCACCAAATACTAATTGAATTATCGTACAATAACAATTGCTACAGTAATAAATAAGCAGCACCATATGAAGTATTATATGGGCGAAAATGTAGGTCGCCACTTTGTTGGGCAGAAGTGGGCGATACTCAAATTACAAGATCCGATTTGATTCAAGAAACAACCGATAAGATTCATAAGATTAACAGAAACTGAAAGCCGCATGTTACCGACAAATGAGTTATGCCAATGTTCATAGAAAACCGTTATTTTTTGAAATAGGCGACAAAGTGTTTCTTAAAGTGTCACTACGGAAAGGTGTTATAAGGTTTGGAAAGACCGGTAAGTTAGCCCCCGAGATACATTGGACCTTTTGAGATTATTTCTAAAATTGGTCTCATAGCCTACTGTAACAATTCCGGCAAATTCATGTATACCCTAGCCGGAATATACTAATTACGTGTTATTTAATACTGAATATATGAATTATAATGTGATTATACGAGTATATAAGATTCACAGTACGAATTATACTCGAATGTATAAGCTAGTCGTATTGGAATTACGATTAACCGATGAAAGGTTATTGAAACCCGAACGAATCGGGGATTACATTATATACGAAATATATGATGTATAGTAAGGTTTACGAAGTATTAAATCTTCGGGATAAGTGAATTATAGCACAGAAAAAGGATTTTGATTTATTAGTACGTCGGTACGATAAACGAAACCTTTAACATCGAACCAAGCAAGAGACGATCGATCAAGCCGAAAAAGATGCACAATTACCGACAATATGATATGTTAAGTCAATAAATCTCATGGTTTAAGTTTTTAAAGTTTTTAAATCGGTTTTATATAAATTTAAAATTTAAGCCGAAAAACGACCGTTTTGGCCTCGTTTTAAGCCGAATTAAACGTTTAACCAAAAAACGAACTGAACCAGATTATCCACAACATTATCCGGATTACACAATCCAAGTTTGTGGCCAAGAATGAAGATGTGGGTCCCACCCCACACCCTAACTTGGACCGATCGGTCCTATGCACACACTTACACATTTCATTTTTCTTTTTTCTAACTCTCCAACTCCAAAACCCTCTCAACCCTTTACACATTCATCCAACCCCCTTTGATTTATACCAAGAAAAAGAGGTAAAGATCGGATTATAGTCGTGTTCATCGTCTTTTTCTCGAGTCATTTACAAGAAAATGAGGTTTCAAGTGAAAAATGGGTGAAAACCCGAGATGAAACCGATTCTTGCATGATCAAGTGATGTATACAAGTTATACAAGGGATCTTGGTCCAAGAAAGGAGTTAAAAGAGTCAAAAACGAATTTTTACGGTTAAAATCTTTGTTTTGATGTCTTAACCGAAACCATGAAAGAAATGGCTTGATTGAGGGTATAACTTGCTTGGTGTGGTGTTGTTGTGCTTGTAGGTGTTGTATCTAGTGGCTAGCAAAGGCTAGAAACCAAGATCTTTGCGATCTAACGCTAGAAAACACAAGGTAGTTCGGTTTTCGTATGATTTAGATAATTTGGACAGATTGTGATAGACCTAGAGTTGGGTCACGAAATTTCACAGAGATGATCTACACATGAAAATATGATATCTGTGATTTTTTGGTAATTTTTGGATAAAGGATGAATATTTGGTGAATTTAATGCTCGGTTTTGGCCAAAAATGGTGAAAAATAGCTAAACATCATGAAAAATTCTGGAAAATTTAAGATAAGCTTTTTATAACATATAAAAGTCACACACAAAATTTCAGGTTCATTGGAGAAGTCTAAGTAGGCTTTTCGGTAAAACGAGTTCTAGGGATTTCTAGCTCGGTTTTGGTAAAAATGGCATGAAAAATGAGTTTTAGTTCTGGAAATATTACAGGGAACTATGTGGGTGACAGGGGTCATCCCAGAAAAATTTGGGATTTTTCGAAGGTCGTTTTGTATTTTCGACATATTTGGTGTTTAAATGACGTTTAAAATTGGTTAAATAAATTTTAGATATAAAAATTAATTCTGGAAAAATTTTATAAAATTCCTTACTGTCAAAATATTGTTTGTACAAAATTTCAAGGTCCGAGACTAAACGGATATTTATTTGTGCTAAATGGAACTTAAAAACAAACTTTTAAAGCTTAAAACGAGGTAAACCGGCGAAGTTCGCCTAAGCGAGCTGACTGGTGTTTGAAAACCTTAAAAATGGATGATTTTTATGAAACTAAGTTAATCAAGTAAAAATAAATCATCCGAAAATAATTCGGATGATTTGGGTAATTTTACCCGACTTAACCGTTTCCGATGTATTAAAGGCGGAAACGGGCCCCGCGGCCAAACGGGGTGTCTAACCGAGCTCTAATTTCACCACTTTAATTAAAATATCAATAACAACTATTTTCAGGTCGTATGTGGCCAAACTCATCTTTTGAAAACATAAATACGAATAACCGTGCTAGGCACGCAAAACGAGAAAACAAACTAATGGTAGTTTTGACTAAGGAACTCTAAGTGATATCACAATCTAAGTCCTGAGAAGTGTATCGGGGTTAACATGGTCCCCGGATCGTGTACGGTACTGGGTTAACAGTGTCCCCAGACGTACCGGTTAACACAGATTTAAGTTATATTGATAGAAATTGTGTAGTAACGATTTGGGGGATCGTATTACAGATCTGTACCAGTAGCCGTGCACCGTAGTACATCTTGCTCACAAGAAGGTTAATTTCACGAGCCCCTTTTTCCTGAATTGTTTTCGAATATTTTCCCGGGGCGGAAAGCATGTTGTTACTAAAATGTTTAAGTACATACTGAACGCATAGATTTGCGTAAATTTATATATGTTTTATTGTACGGGAATCGTACGGAAATGTACTAAGATGGTAATTGTCTGAGTTACTAACATTGTAAGGCCCCGCAACACGAGTGATTAACTGAAAGCCGGTAGAGTGTGGATAGTACTATTGGTCTGACAAACCCAACTGGTCCGGCATGGATTTGCTGATGTTTCCCAGCCAGTTGCACATGTCTATATTGGGTGTTATATTTATTTTGCTATGTAATGTTAGGCATAGCGGTTTGGGGCAGGTTCGTGGGCGGAGTATGCCACGGGGTTGTGTGTGATAGTCAGAGGTTTCACTTGTGTGCTCAGCATAATTACATCGCTAATATATGATTTATTATAATAAATTGTCAATGTTTATTTAAATCAGTGAAACTCACCAACTATTCGTAGTTGACCCGTTTTCTTTCCATGCTTTCTAGGTACCCCCAAACTGGAATAAGTGCTATATGTTTGATGATGCGTGCTATTTGTGGAAGCATAGGGTTCATTTTTGTATTATATATGTTAATGTAATGTTGGTAAAACATATGTGTTATCGCCTAGTCAGGAACTAAACTCGAAACAATGTAAAATGAAGTATATTAATGTAGTGGTGTTTTCTTTATAAGCAATGCTGTTGATATCAGATGCATCTGTTGCATCCCGTTTACGTTTCCGCTGCGGTTACGGGGTGTTACAGAACTTGGTATCAGAGCCATTGGTTATAAAAGAACTAGGATGTCTTTAAAAGATACCTAAAATATAACCAGTAGCTCAAGGTGTTATAGGATCTGAATATCAACTAATAATTTATTGTGACGAGGTCTAGATGAACTTGGATAGACAAGTGAGTTATTATGGTCCGGAACATAATAACAGACTTGTCCGCACGAGGGAATTCAGGGGAAGTCACGGGGAACATTAATAGGTAAAATCGGCAACATATGTGTAAGTATATGATAATAATTTTATGTGACAAGGTTGTATAAATGTGTGTATATTAATTTAATCATGATTTACATTATGAAAAGGACTATATGTTTGCTAACTTGTGTACAGGTAAGCATGTCAAGATCACGAAGTTTATCTGTAGAGGAGGACCCGGAGGAGGCCAGCTCCGGGGACTCTAGGAGTGTACACTTAGCTTCCAGCACCGAGCCTTCTGAGACTAGCCTTAGGAGTGCTAGCTTGTCCTCCCCTACTAGGGTTACCAGGTCTCCCACCCTACCCGCACCTCAGGTCACCTTCACCCCTCCCAGACCAGGTCCCCGCCTCACGGCGCGGATCAGTGTTCCGTATGTTCCACCTACCTTTACCCCACCCAGATCCACTTACCACAGAGGCGAGTCCTCCCGCCCCCAGCCCGGGCCTGTGCCGCCACCTGTGTGGGATACCCCTAGGCCAGTGTGGGATGAGCGTCCCTCCACCGAGGCGGCGTGGCTCCGGGTGCTCACCGAGCGGATGAATGAGCACACCACCGCCTTGACGGTGGGTATTCAGAGGAGGAACCTCTTGGTGGATTGCATACTGGACAGCCAGCATGCGATCACGCAGCTGAGGAGAGAGGACGCCTACTCCCTGGGGTTGATTAACCGGATGGAAACACGGATCCGGGGTTTAATGGCAGTGATTGTGGGGATGGCGGCGGTGTTGGTGTGGTTGGTATACCACCGTGTTTAGTTGTGTTAGGACGGGAGTAGACAGGGGCCGCTTTTTGATACTCTGTGTAAGCAATTAGTGGTGATGCTAACATAGAGTGAATCTTGGGTAGTTTTAATACAACCACTGGCCCTTAGAGGGTCTCTTTTGGGGTATATCGTTATAGATACTTTTGGGTATCATTCAAGCACTGACCCGTTGCGGGTTATGTCGAGATGATGCCGACATAGGCCCTACGTATGAAAACTTAACTAATGTAATAGTGACAGGAAAGTAATATGAATGGAATGTTTGTTGTGTTTAATGATTGGAACTTGTGTTGATTATATATATTTTCTTGATGTTGTGTAGAATGGCACCAAAACGTTCAGCCCAACTGTCGGAAGTGGACGTGAGTCGTTTGATTGCTCAACAGCTAGAGGCGGCGATTCTGGATATAGTATCGCGCATCGCCGCCAGTATTAACAATACGACCAATCCAGACCCTGCGAGCAATCAAACGACCACCAATAATGTTGGGGAACAACATGTTAATCCTCCACCGAATGGTAACCCGATTCCTAGTAATGACACGCCGCCTAGGGTGGTCGTTACAGATAGCACTGGCCCTATACCCAGTGTAGAAACGAACCGCACTGAACCGACTCCTGCAACAAGGGGATGTTCAATTAAAGATTCTATGTTGTGCAAGCCCCTAGAATTTAGCGGGTCTGAGGGACCCAATGGATTGGTTAAGTGGATTGGGAAAATAGAGTCGGTTGTGAACATCAGTAACTGCCCTGAGGAGTACATTGTTAAGTATGCTACCTGCACGTTCACGGACCATGCCTTGTCATGGTGGAACACAATAGTGCAAACTCACGGTCAGGCAGCGACAAACCGCATGACCTGGGCAGAACTTAAAGCCCTTGTACTGGAACATTTCTGCCCGAAAAATGAACTGCAGAAATTAGAAAACGAATTGTGGAACCTGGAGATGCAGGGGGCAGACCACTTGGGTTATACGAACCGATTTAATGAGTTGTCACGATTGGTACCATGGTTGGTCACCCCAGAGTCAAAGAGGATTGAGCGTTATATATGGGGACTAACTCCAATAGTAAGGAGTATAGTCAACTCTGGGGGACACAAGATGTTTGAGGGTGTGGTGACACAAGCTGGTATCGTCACGTACGATTTCGTGAGGAGTGGGTCACTGAAGGTGGCCGGAGAGTCCGCTGGGGGAAAGCGAGGCACGTATGACAATAGGATCCAGGAGAGGCAACAAAATAAACGTGCTCGGCCCGCTGCCCAGAACTACGCCATGACTAGTTCAGGCGGAAGGCAGGAACCGCAGACAAGGACGTTTCCTAGGTGTGGAAAATGCGGTTACCAGCATGGTGGCGAGTGCAGGGGGGTAGTGTGCCATCGGTGTGGCAGGGAAGGGCACTATGCACCGAGATGTAAGACAAACTTGAACAATCTGAACCGACAACCGCAACCTATCCGTGCGCAGCCAGTTAGGACCCAACCAGCCCGACAACAAAACCCACAAGAAAACCAAATGGTGACCACCAGCCGTGCTTGCTATGAATGCGGCAGCACAGATCACTTCAAAAGACACTGTCCGAAACTGAACCAGGGAGGAAACGGGAGGCAACCCTCGGGTCAGGCATCGTCGTCCAATCCGGCGCGAGGCCGAGCATTCGTGATGGGGGCGAACGAGGCACGCCAGGACCCCAGCGTAGTGACAGGTACATTCCTCGTCTTTGATCATTACGCTTCTGTATTATTTGATACAGGCGCCGATAGAAGTTTTGTCTCCGTTAGATTCCTGTCGATAGCAAACCTTCCTATTGGTGAAACCATAGAACCTTACACCGTAGAAGTCGCTAACGGTAAAACCATGATAGTTAATCAGATAGTTCGGAATTACCCTTTTATTCTGAACGAACAATCCTTTCTGATTGACTTGTTACCGGTAGAATTGGGTAGTTTTGACGTGATAGTGAGAATGGATTGGTTAGCACGTAACAAGGTAGAAATAAACTGTGAAAAGAAAATCGTCAAGATCCGGGTGTCGGATGACGAAGAGGTATTAGTGCAGGGTGAGAAGTCGGGCAATATGATACCATTTATATCCCACCTCAAGGTGTTAAAATATATACGCCAAGGAGGCGTGGCGTATCTAGCAAGCTTGACGGCCACTGATTCTGAGGAAAAACGGGTGGACGATATCCCAGTAGTACGTGAATTTCCACAAGTTTTCCCAGAGGAACTTCCTGGATTACCGCCAACCCGACAGGTCGAATTCAGAATCGACTTATTACCTCAAGCTGGCCCTGTTGCTAAGGCGCCCTACCGACTAGCACCATCCGAGATGCAAGAATTATCCAACCAATTGCAGGAATTGTTGGATAAAGGATTTATACGTCCCAGTTATTCCCCATGGGGTGCACCTGTATTATTCGTGAAAAAGAAGGACGGGAGCCTAGAATGTGCATTGATTACAGGGAATTGAACAAGTTGACAATCAAAAATAGGTATCCTCTCCCCCGAATCGATGATCTGTTCGACCAACTACAAGGTGCGAGCTATTTCTCAAAAATTGATCTTAGATCGGGATACCATCAGGTTAGAATTCAGGAGGAGGATATCCCAAAAACCGCATTCCGGACTCGCTACGGCCATTACGAGTTCTTAGTTATTCCTTTCGGGCTAACAAATGCGCCAGCAGTATTCATGGATCTCATGAATCGAGTCTGTAAACCCTACCTCGATAAATTCGTCATCGTGTTTATTGACGATATTTTGATATACTCAAAGAGTAAAGTAGAGCATGAGCAACACTTGAGATTAATTTTAGAGCTTCTAAATCAGGAGAAGTTGTTTGCAAAATTCTCCAAGTGTAACTTCTGGTTACAAGAAGTGAAATTCCTTGGTCACGTTATAAATCACCAAGGAATACACGTTGATCCAAGTAAGGTTGAAGCAGTCAAGAATTGGCAAGCGCCTAAATCGCCAAAGGATATCCGCCA